>NW_016836615.1:677656-704797 GCF_001698545.2 Rhinopithecus bieti | reverse complement strand
CCGCCTCCCGGGTTTACGCCATTCTCCTGCCTCAGCCTCCCGAGTAGCAGGGAATACAGGTGCCTGCCACCTCGCCTGGCTAGTTTTTGTATTTTTTTTTAGTAGAGACGGGGTTTCACCGTGTTAGCCAGGATGGTCTCGATCTCCTGACCTCGTGATCCGCCCGTCTCGGGCTCCCAAAGTGCTGGGATTACAGGCTTGAGCCACCGCGCCTGGCCTAAACTCCACTTTTTGGTGGAGGAGTGTTGAGGAATTTTTGGATACATTTTAAACTACCACATTTGTCTTTATTGGAATTAATATATATCATGGTATGGATTATTCTTTTCTGTCTGCAGAAACTCTGCAGAACTAGAGTCTAGAGATTTAGTGTTTGATCCATTGACATAGGATTCTGCATAAAGCCATATTATAAAAATTGACTTACTTTAGAGAAAAGGAGGGGTAGAGGTGGGTATGAATCATGAGATTCATTGCTCTATCATATACTGACCATTCATAATCTTCCAGCTTTACATAGTGAAGAAATTGCCTGTTTCAGGCACAATTATCCAAGTGTGATCTTAGATGATACCCAGAAAGGATGACAATATATAGACGAAATCAATTACTAGTATATGGCACTGTGTGTCCCTGCTAGGTAGAATACATGTGTCTAGAAACTAAGGAGTTGAAGTAGGAATGGACCTGCTTACAATCATTAGTAGAGAACCATTTGGAGAAATTTCTGCTTCTCATCTCCATAATTCTAGGCTGTACAGATTTCCATGTCTTATTCTGAGAGAGGACATACTTCTACCAAGGGACAAAGAAGTGTCTCATTATATCTCAAAATCTAGGTTTTGCCCAATAACTTAGGACTTCTCATTCTAAGAGACTACCAAGCAAAAAGAGAAGTCTGCATCCTGGAAGGGCTAAATGACATTGATCATTAGGAGAAGGTGAAACTGATATTACACAGTGGATCAAGGAATCATATTCTCAGTTTGGAAACTAGGTGATCCACTTGGACATTTCTTGGTATGTACTTGCCCAATTTTAATGGTAAGTAGAAAAGTGTAGCAGGCATGGCCCTAGAAAGGGATGGTAACAAGAGGATCAGACTTCTCAGGTATGAGGATCTGAGCCACCTCATCTGGCAAGTTACCTAGACTTTCAGAAGTACTAATGTAGAGTGAATGGAATTCAGGACCAATGGTGAAAGTTATGGTCTTGAGACCAGCTGCAGCAAAAGGGGCTTAAGTCTATCCCATTACCTTTTTTCTTGCAAGTTTTGCCCAGGTAAAACAGGACCAGTAGAATCTCAGCGCAGCTCTTCTGTAACTTACTATATAAAGCTGGAAGTGGACTATAGCAGATACTGTGGTGTACCACCTAGATTCATCAGTCCTACCTCAGGACTGAGCACTCATTCTCCAGCTGCTTGGTTTGCTAGAAATTGACTCGAGGTCATGTCTGCTCTCTATGGGGAGCTCATATCTGATGATTGGTTAATGCAGAAATATAAATGTCTAGGTTTCTTGTCCTAATCAAGATACTGATGAAGGGCCATCCCAGCCTGAGTCCTTTGTAGAATGATCTGAGACACAGTTCTCTACCCAAATTTGCTTTTTAGGATCGTCCTCAGGTGTTAATCCTGAGAGCGTGCTCCAGTAAATTTCCTGCATAGAAATCTTCAGAGCAGGCTTCCAGGAGACCCTATCTGAGATGAGTCAAGGGAGTAAGAAGATAGAAGAGGAGATAAAGCTCAGTGACCAGAAGAAATACCATACTTTTCATCATGTATATGGCCCACATTCCTTTTCAAATTTTATGTCTCTATAGTTGAAATACAGTTTATAATTCATGTGATAAACAAGCCTTGTGTTACAGTTTGATTGGCATTTTCTTTTTGTTGTAGTATATAAATTAATGACATTTTACATTCAAAACCCAGATTTGACTTAAAAAACAAAAACAAAAACAAAACAAAACAAGCAGGAAGAGGTTAGAATTTGGATTTTCTAGACATTTAAGTAATTTTAAAGGGCTAATAGAGACCCTAAGGACAATGGGAAGGTATTTAAGAGGAAAAGCCTGACATCATACAATTTGCTTCTGAAAAGACCTCTGAATCTAGTGTATGAAGAAATAATGATAAGATATGTAACCTCATGAGCAGGCCCTGTGTAGTCGTCTACCCAAAGCAGATGACAGTGTTTCATGAAGATAAAAAAAAAAAAAAGGTGGATAGATTGAGAGGATGAACATAGGGAGTAAAAAGTGACTCTAGCTTTTTACTAGTGACTCAGCAACCAGGTGATTGGTGGTATAATCCATGAGCTAGGAAACACAGAATGAAAACCAAACTAGGTTTCTTTAGAGGGGAAGTGTAATATGAAAATCGAGAGTCATTTGTTTCACACTTTAACTTTGGAGATGTCATTAGCTATTGAGAAGAGCTGTCGAGCAAAATGTTATATGTGTGATTCTAGGATCTGAAGAAGTGTATGCCTGAGATATAGTTTTGGGAACCATTTGACTAGATTAATAAGCGGTAATTGAAGCTCCAGATATGGATCGTATCACACTGGATAGTGTGAATAAAGGAAGGCCTAGGAGCAAGCCTTTATTAACTCCACGATTTAGCAGCTGGGTAGTAAAAATACATTTATAAAAGGATACTTCAGAGAAGCATTCACAGAGGAAACACAGATGGCTGTTGTGTCCCAGAAGACAAGGAAAGAAAGTGTTTCAAGAAAGAGGGTGTGCGAACTGGTGTTGAATGATGCTGATACAGCAAGTAAGACAGGGACTAAAAAAATGTTATTTAGATTGGTGACAGGGAGGCCATTGGTAATACCATCAAGAGCTGTTTGCTGGAAAGGGAAGGCTGCACGCTGCATGAAAGCAGGCTAAGCAGTGAGAACATATGAGGAAATGGTCACAGATTCAGCTGCAAAAGGTGGAACAGAGAGGATGACAAGTGAAAGGTAGTAAGCCCTGAGTTTTTGTTTTGTTCATAATGATTTCTCTTTTTGCTTTTCTGTATCTATCTCTAGCTCTCAGAAGGAAGCACATTTATGAGTCAACAGAAAAAAAAACTGAGTTTAAGTTAGAGGTTGAATAACAAAAGACAAAAGGAGTAATTGATAATATAAGTAAGGATCCTGAATTACCCAGAGTGA
Source organism: Rhinopithecus bieti (assembly GCF_001698545.2). NCBI lineage: Eukaryota > Metazoa > Chordata > Mammalia > Primates > Cercopithecidae > Rhinopithecus > Rhinopithecus bieti. Next base: position 701,630 of record NW_016836615.1, on the reverse strand, counting down.
CATTTTATCTTCCACATGGAAGAATATAGAAGTGGGTTCGAATAGTCTGTTTCCTCTTTTCTAAAACTGAGTGGGTGTAGTGTTTATAAGTTGAAGAGTTTGGGGGGGGGGGAACACTATAGAAGTAGAAATAAGTTAAAATTAAATTCTGGAGATTTTTAGACAATTATTGCAGCTTGGTGCTGATTATCAAGCTAAAGTTTGGTTTTCTTTCTCAGATTACAAATTATGTCAGATTTTACAACAATGATGAAAACAATGACAAGCTATGTGTTGAGAAAGCCATTTCTGTAACATTTTCACTCACTGGATAATCATATGTGAAGCCCAGGCCTAAATGCTCTCATTAAATATGATGCCAATGGGCTTTCTTGCCATTCCACATGCCTCTGTATTTCCAGATATAAGGAGCTGCCAGTTAAAATTATACAAATAATAACTACTGAGAAAATCAGAACTTACCATCAGACCGTTACCTGGGGTTAACAAAAAAAAAAAAAAAATAGATCAGTACGTATTCCCTACAATTCAGCTACCATATCCTATGTATTGAGGAAATTATTATTCATTATTCAAAACCCAAGTCAAGCATCATCCCACTAGACTGCTTCCTTAACCTCACCTCCAACTCTATGCACAAAGCACATGCCTTACCTTATAGCACTTAACCTCATGAATGGCAGGTTTCTATTCTAAGTTTCTAGGATTAGACTGTGAGCTCTATGAGGAGGAACAGCTTCTGATTTAACTTTGTATATTCACAGCACCTAACTCTTGTTCCAAATTGTTGAATGAGATAAGTAGAAAAGACAGAGATGAAAGGGAAGCAGGAGAGAAAGGAAGGAAGAAAAGAATGGAAATTAGAAGGTGATAAAGGAAGGAAGGAAGGAAGAAAGGAAGGAAAGAAGGAAAGTAAAAAAGAGCAAAAGAAAGAATAAAATGAAATAATGTAGCATCACAGAATATAACGGCTTGTGATCAAATAATTGGCAAAAATAAAACTTGTCATTATCTACTTGGTCAAACTGACAAATGTTCTTAACTAAAAGGCTATGATTCATTAATTCAACAAATATATATTGAGTACCTATTCTGTGCCAGGCATGGGTCCACTGGATGGTATATTATTAATTAGAAAAAAAAATTCCCTACCCTTTTGGATTTCACTTTCTAGGGTAAGTCATCTTAATGCTTTAGTTATACAATATGATCTAAGTTGTTAAGTGTTATGGAAAAATATACAGCAGAGCCACCTGGACTGAAAATGCAAGGGTGAAAGACTGAAATTTTAAAATAGGTGGTTAGGGTAAGATTCACTAAAAAGACATTTGACTCAGAGTCATGCATATGTTCTAGAGGAAGGGCATTCCAATGAGAGAAACCAATAGTGAAAAAGCTCTGAGACAGTGTGTGCCTGGAGTGTAGAAAGCCAGGGTGGCTAAAAGCAGAGTGAAGAGAGGTGAGAAAGGTGATGGGGGGAGGAGGCAACTCCAGCTCATGGAAAACTGTATAGCCATTGCAGACTTTTACTAGCAGGAGATGGAAGCCTTTTGAGGGTGTTTAGCAAAGCAGTGACATGTTCTGGTTTAAACTTTCAAAGAATCTGCATTTAAATGGACTGCTGCATTAGAATAGAAGCTGGGGACAGTGAGAGGCCAGGCAGGAGATCCCGGTGGCCTGGACTGGGTTGGCAGCAGTGGAGGTGAGAAAAGTGGTGGGATTCTGGGTGCACCCTGAGGACAGAGGCAAGGGGATTAGCTCTAGGATTGGAGTGGGCTGTGGGAGAGAGACGCCAAGAGAAAGTTCAATTTCACTAAATTCCATTTCTGGGATTGAAAGTTCTATTCAAATACGTTTCTAAGTTCTCAAAGCATTCATATATGAATAAACACAAACTTGAAATTCTTTTATTCTCACCTATTGATATTATGAATTAGATCAGTTTTCAAGTTCATGTATCAAAAACATGGTGTTTTATGACATTGTAATGATAGAAAAATAAACATTTATAAATTATGTGAGGATTGCTTTAATTGGAAAAGTCCTCATTTCTGGTGTATCTTCATGTTTAGAGTAAGGAGCTGAGAAAGGCATCTGAGCTAATATTAAGAGAAGAAACAATTGATATTACAGAGGGTCTTTTTTGGCTAGTTTTAATGAATAACATTTTGTTATCAAGCGAAAGTATACAGACTACAAATCCATACAATACTCAGCATATCATTTCCATCAGTGTACCATAGAAGCCTTTAAGGCAGACAATACTTCAGCTGATAAAGCAGAAAGGCAAAGCTACATGGATTAAAAATTAAAATCTGCTGGTTTATTGTCCATCATTTAATTCTCTATATCGGGGTTAGCTTAACTTTAAAAGTAACAAAGCAAATATTTCTTCCATAGAGCACTTTATATTGGAGATTTTGAATTTAAACGTTATAAAGAAACTACTTATATTTAATCTAGTATTTTATTTTAGAATTTATATTTCTGAAGAATATATTTCCAAGAACCCAATAATACTGTGTCTCTTTGGACTATAGAATGTTAGGCTTTGAGACTTTTTAATATAAAGGATTAGGTAAGCCTATGAAAGAAGCATTTGAGAAACATATAACACTTTGTTACTATTTCGATCTCAATGACGTAAGTTGTTTCCTCACAAGAAGTTCAGAAAAACTATCCAGCAAAGACTTCTTCTAAGTCTGTTTCCTCAGTAATATGTCTCCTAATACCAACATGAGCTCTGGAGCCAAACCTCTTGGGTTCAAATCCTCGCTCAGTCACTTACTAGCTGTGAGACTGTGGGAAGTGCATTTAAAGTCTCTGTGATTCTGTTTGCAGGTGTATAGTAAAGGGATTAATAAAAATACAGCATTATAGGATTGTTGTGAGAATCAAAAGATTTAATACATATATAGCATTTAGAACTATAGCAAACAAAAAACACCCATTTAACATTAACTGTGATGGTTGTGGAGAATACTTATCAACCGTGCTTTTCCTTTCCTGTTTTTTTATGGAACCTTATGAGTGTATCTGACTTCCTGGGGCCAGAAACAGAGCTTTAAAGATTTCTGTTCCATACAACTTACTGATGTACAAAGACCTCTACAGTCTTGCTTCTGACTTTCTTTTGATTTCTCAAACATTCTAGCTAGCTATTTCTTGTCTAGGAATGCACCTTCTCAAGATGTTTGCATGCCATATTCCTTCTAGTTATTCAGATTTCAGCTTAAAAGTCATTGCCCGGGAAAAATGTCTTTGACTTCAAACTAAAATCAATAACCACTCTCCTTTAGCTCACTCTGATTAGTTATCTCAAGATATTCGTGATTTTCTGAAACTCTTCATGACAATTATTTTTATTTCTATTTCTTTTGATTAATAAGTAACTCTATTCAAGAATAGTGGCTGCATATAATATTTACTGAATAAATATTTGTTGAATGAGTAAAATAATAAGTTAAAACTCAAAATTTGTATTGTCTTAGCTTCAAATTCTCTGACCATCTTTTGCATACTTAATTCTATAAGCCATCTCACTGACCCACTACATGACCCTACGAGGCATGGCTTGGGCAGCCTCAAAACTTACACTGTCATTAAGGAAAGATCTCACAGTGTCAGAAAGACTGGTAGCCAGCAACTGGCATCATACTCATATAAAAGAAACATTTTTGCTCAATATTTCACTAGACTGAATGTTTAGACAATTTCTAAAGAGAAGTTAAAGTTTCATAATGCAATGAAGCAATCTGCCTATGTAGTGCCAGTAGAAAGGCAAACAAAATATCTAGCAGCTCAAAAACATCTTCCTTATTAAATGCCCCAAATCTCCCACATGTCCACAAAATACCTACTATTGTCTTTTGGAACTAACATTCCAAAGATGACAACTTGAGAAATGATGAAATAGATAAGATGCATTTGAAATCATCTACAGATGATTTTGAATACAACACAAATACTAAATACTAAACTTCCCACTAGAGATTTTAGAAATACATTTACCTAGCTCAAAAAGCAAATGTTAAGTGTGTCTTTTTAAAAAAATAACCTGACCCATATGAAATGTACTGATGTGTGTCCCCTCCAAAGCCCCTTCCCACTGAAAACAAATGTCCCAAATAAAAGAGGCATATAATATTTTAGAATTTACATTTATGTTTCTCTACTTTAGAGGAAATAAGCAAGAGCAATTGCTAGGCCTATGCTGAGTCCATCCCCACTTCTCCACCTTTTGTTTTCCTGGAGAACACAGCAAATGCAATAGATCAAAGTCTGTTTTCTCTGTGCGCATAGGGAGATGGAAGGCTGTATGCTCACTGCCACTGCATCAGATGGATAATGACAGATGTAATGTCTATAGCATTTCAGTAGATGAGGGATTTTTTTCGCTTTAGCCTATGAGAATGGAGGACAGTGAATTAGTGTACTGCATGCACAGACTGCCAAGAGGAATATACCACCAGCCGGAGCAGCAAAACCAAATAATCCCAAATGCTTTTGTGGTTTACAAGTGGTCATTTTTCAAAGAGGATGCACGTGGATAGAGAGGAGAGGCTCTCGGCGAATGGAAGAAAACTAACGCTGTTTCACAACATTTCTGGGAAGACACTTCCATCAAATATTCATGGTAGCCTCTTGTCTATATGAGCCTGGTTGATAGAATAATAGTGCCGATTCACCTGGCACCAAATCTCAGCCCCCTTCCCATTCCCCAGCTAGTAAATCTTGGCTGTCAGTGATAGGAGCTGATGGGAAATGATAGCCTTATTGAGCCGCCTCATGAACTGTAACTCATTTGTTCTCAAGACCCAGACTGACAGCCCTTGCATTTCTCCCTTCCAGCAAAATTGAGCATAAATCACTTTATCATTTTTCCACATGACAGTTTATCAGAATTCTGGAATTCTATATGAAGTCATAGGGGCTGGTGACAGAAAATGAGACAACTTCTATCCTGTAGCTGAGGACTGCCCCTCCAAAGGCAGCAATGCCACCATCAAAATACCAATGAGATTCAACTAAATACAAATTCTCCCCCGTTTGAAAGACACAGCATTAGCTTTCTTTTCTCTACAGTTTTCTGCATGAGAAAGAGGGGGAGAGCAAAGTTATGGAATATAATTATGCCTTTTACTAAGAAGCAGGTGGAAAAAGTGGCCCAGTCCAATTCAATGCTTCCACTGCCTAATTTCAGTGCCAGTGTCTTCTGAGAGTGAATAGTCAGAATGGCGGGGGCTGATATTGAGGCCATACTAGGTTTTCTCCAAAGTCAATTAAACTAATTTAGCATAACCTGACAGTTTGCCTTCCTTTCTTCAAAACATAGTTTACACGTGCACAGACTGTGTTTCCCAACTAGGAATACAAAGACAGCTGAGATGCCCTGACTGTTTAGAGGATCACAACTTCATGGATGTGTTGCGGGGAGCCAGGCAGGCCAATTCACAAGGAAGATGGTTCCTATAGTGTGCATGGGGAACATTAGTGCTTTGGAGACGTGGAGGAGGAAGTGGTTGACTGTGGAGGAAGAAGCAGTCTGGAGAGACCTCTTAAGAGAGGTGACTGTGAAGTTAAATCTGGGAAGCTGATTCAGGGTTTCCACCAACTGGACCAGTGACTCTCTTGTTGGTGGCCATAGAGGCTGGAGGTCTAGTCAGTTTATTTCATCCTAATTTTAATCTAAACATAAGTCTTTCTCTACATGGTGGTTCACTCAACCTTTACAATTTTATTTTATTTATTTATTTGTTTAGATTTTTGAGTCAGGTCTTGCTCTGCTGCCCAGGCTGGAGTGCAGTGACACAATCACGGTTCACTGTAGCCTCTACCTTTCAGGCTCAAATGATCCTCCCGCCTCAGCCTCCTGAGAAGTTGTGACTTACGGGCACACCCCATTACACCTGGCTAAAGCTTTACAATTTTAAATAGAGCTCTCTAAAAACACTTAGTACTATCTAAGATTTAACATGCGTACATTTGTACACTGAGGATCTACAAAAGCACTGTTGTGTTCCATCACTGAACCTAGTTATGGAACAGAAAACACTGCACACATGTGGCTTGACAATAACGTATCAGCGCCCATGTTGCCTGCCTGTGAGGGGTATTACAGATTAAACTCTCTTTCACTGCTTATAGTACTGTCATCAACTTTTTAACTTTGAAATTCCCTGACTTTCTGACCCAAAATAAGGGGCCATCTGACCATTGCATGGTTGATTCTGAAGCATGGCAGTAAATACACCGCTCTAATGTAGAAGACATATACATAGTTGTGACACTTACAAGATCTCTTTTTTGAAATTTGCTGTTCTCACAGATCACTATTCAAATTAAGAAGGGAGTTTAACAAAGTTTGTGTATTTCTAAAGGCCAAACAATGGCTTTTATTTCCCTTGTTTCCCAAAGTCTTCTTTCTGAACATTGATTCTGGCCTTTACAGATATATTTCAGTATCTGAACTAAGTGAAATAACTATTTTTTCCTCTTTTTTTTTTTTTCTTGTTGTTGTTGTTAGTGGTGGTGGTAGAAATATCTCTTTACATAAGCATTTATGGAGTTTCCAAGGTGTTATGTATAGATATTTAGATATATGAACACAATTATATATGTGTGTGTGTTTTTGTGTGTGTTACAAACACTTAGAAAATGTCAAAATTTAGATGTGAATCTCTCAGATGGCAGTAGTACCTCCCATTTGCTCTTTTAATTAATTAAATCATTGGTTTAAATAAATACCGATAGGGCATATATTTTCCATAGAGGTGATATCATCCCAAGGAGGAAAAATTGGCTCTTGAGGGGGTTAAAATATCTTATTTCATATGTATAAAGCACAGATATACATATAGTATATAATATATCTATGATTTCAACTTTCATGGGAAAGGAAATTCTCACGGGACAATAATGGAAAACAAAATATTGAGAACACTGGCATCAGGCATCTGTAATGGTGTCAATGGTGGTAATTATTTTAAAATATGTTTTGAATAAAGTAATCTTGGTGACTGCTTTGGCTTTCATGGTTTTATTTTGATTTGCAGTGGAGTGATAGCAGTTTCAGTCATTTTTCTGAAGAGAGTGGAAAATAAGGTATAAATAGAAAGTCTACATGTGGGAATCTGGCCAGAGATACTGCAATGAGTAAATAGAGAACAGGGACCAAGAAAAATCACTTATTCCATCAAACAAGCCCCTGGATGCAAAACAGTTGGCAGTTTCTGTTTCCCAAGCAACCTTTGCCTGTTACAGAGTGTCAGAATGAGCATCGCAATCCCACTGCAATCATATGCACTTTGTAAAATCTCTCTAGGAATTAGTGTCTCTAAAAATAGGCAATGAAGAAGTTATCTCATTCTAATTTATTGCCATTTTCACTCAATAAAGTTCCATTTAAATTTCTATGGAGGTCATGCATATTAGCAAGACATGAGCAGTTCTAAAAGCATGTCTGAATCATGCTGAAAATTCCTGACACCCAAGTAATTGAAAGCCTGTAAGGCAGTGTGTGTGTGTGTGTGTATGTGTGTGTGTGTGTGTGTGTATGCGCGCACGTTGCTCTGTACTTGAAAATGTATATGATGGCTGTAAAAGGTCCACCCATTGGGAGGTGGAGTTTATGTCACCTCCTCTTGAACCCAAGCGTTTTCGTAACTGTTCTCAAGGAATACACATGGTGGAAATAACACTGCATGATTACTGAAGCCAAAAAGGAAATACATTTCCACCATTTTTTGAAATGCACATCTTCGTAGCTCTGAGCTGCCATGCAAGAATACCATCTGAAGCTACCATGTTGGAAAAACCACAAGGAGATACTATAAAGAGATGGAAGAAGATACTGGGTTGTTTCAGCCCTGGCTGTTTGCATCTTATGAGCTCAGGTACCAGACATGTGAGTGAATGTGCCTTAGATGATTGCAGGCCAAGCTGTCCTCTGACAGCAACTACACGAAGGATTCAAGTGAGAACTGCCAAGCTGAACCCAGTCAACCTCCATAAGAGATAATAGTAAAATAATTGTTGTTACTGCAAATCACTAAATTTTGGAATTTGGGGATAGTTTGCTATACGGCAACATATGATAGGAACACGTGCTCAAATGCACAAAGTGAGAATGATTCCATTATGACCAAATATTTCTAGAGAAACTTTTCAAAATAACTTGAGCTATTTTCTGGAATATTATAGCATGAAAGAGGACTTTATTTTTTTAATTGAACAGAACAATTCTCTATATTGTAAATTTCATCAAGGAATTATTCCAGTAATTCATTTTCCTTAAAAATAATCGCATTTGGTAATTTACATTACATATTTGGTATCTTGGGTTTTGCAGAATTTTGAAATATTTGTCTTTATTGCACAGCTTTTTCCTTTGAAATCTTTCTCATATTTTTCCCCTTGACTTTTTTATTGCCTCATTTCATCTACCTAAATTTAATGTCTCTTTATTCATCTTATGTCGATCATGTTATTTCAGCTCTGTCCCCAATGCTATGTCTTTCTAGCATCTTGCACTTTTTTAAGTACGTTCAACTGATCACCCTGCCAGACTCCCCAACAATTCAGGATTGGCCCAGGGATGTGAAGAGACCTGGCAGCGAGGGCAGCAGTGACTGCTAGAGACCAGCACAGTAAACCAGTGTCTGTGTCACCAGCGCCAGCACCAACCCATTAAAGTCCCCTGAAGTACTGCACTTGTTTACTGCCTCTTGAAGCCCCAGGGTTTCATATCTTCATGTATTTATTTAGTCCTTCATTCCACAACCCTATGAAAACCACCAACTACAAAGGCAAATACAGTCTTAGCAACAATGATACAAAGAAAAATAAAATATGACCCCAGTCTTTGAAAGATTCCATCCGGACAGAGCCAACCACAGTGATGTTGATAGAACTGAGTGGCTAGCCACAACAGAAGTATTCATAAAGTGCTATGGGAACACAGAGGAGAGATTTCTCACATCAGCCTATGAAGACTGAAGAAGTTATCTCAGCCAATGCAACATTGGAACTAATAAATAAATAATGGAAATTCAAAAGGAAAAAATATAGGCCAGGCGCAGTGGCTCAAGCCAGTAATCCCAGCCCTTTGGGAGGCTGAGGCAGGTGAATCATCTAAGGTCAGGAGTTCAAGACCAGCCTGACCAAAATAGTGAAACCATGTCTCTACTAAAAATACAAAAAAAAAAAAAAATAGCCGGGAGTGGCGGTGGGCACCTGTGATCCCAGCTACTGCAGAGGCTAAGGCAGGAGAATTGCTTGAACCCAGCAGGTGGAGTTTGCAGTGAGCCGAGATCCCACCATTGCACTCCAGCCTGAGTAACAAGAGCGAAACTCTATCTCAGAAAATTAAAGTAAAAAAGAGAAAAAGTATGAGTTCACATGCATGAGAACAAATGGATATCAATGTTCACATTCAGGAAATAGAACGTAGCTAGTTCTGCTGAAACTGCAGATACAGCCATGTCCCATGAGAACAAGTAAGTAAGGGCTGGGTGATTGGAAACTCTGCTATACAGCCAGGCACAGTGGCTGACGCCTGTAATCCCAGCGCTTTGGGAGGCGGAGGCAGGAGGATAACGAGGTCAAGAGATTGAGACCATTCTGGCCAACATGGTGAAACCCCGTCTCTACTAAAAGTACAAAAATTAGCTGGGCGAGGTGGCGCTTGCCTGTAGTCCCAGCTACTCGGGAGGCTGAGGCAGGAGAATTGCTTGAACCCAGGAGGCGGAGGTTGCAGTGAGCCGAGATGGCGTCACTGCACTGCAGCCTGGGTGACAGAGGGAGACTCCACAAAACAAACAAACAAACAAACAAACAAACAAACAAAAAAAACCCTGCTATGCATATTCTTTACCTCTCTTATACACACCCCACATCAGCACATGGGCACACACATGCATACTCAGAGATGCACATACCTTTAGTCTTGATGTATCAGTTAGTGTTCAAATTAATTTGGTAATACCAGAGAATCAAGTTACAAAATCCTGTATCTAATCTTGGAAAAGATGTATCTCCTTCTTGCTATCTTTTCCAGAGAAAAGATATTGTCCCTAGCCTTAAATATTTCCTCAGGTTCTCTGAGAATATCTTCTGACTGATTAACTCACTCTACACTTATGAAGGATTTCCTAATATTTTGCTTCTGTTTTTCCCTGCTGTAGCTTTTACTTAGGCTGCCCTCACTGACAAATGAGAATCATCAACTCCTAACTTATTTATAACATCCTTTTATATATTTGCAGGAGAGCTCAGGGAGCAATTCAAACAGAAATGCAGCTGCTTTCAGTTCCACTAAATAAAAAACCAAGCATACTTAGTTTGGTCTCTCAGATATGGCATCTCAGCCCAGAGATATTGTTAACAACGAGTTGTATATAGTATGGAAGAATCCTAGTTATTTCCAGCAGTCTGGGGTTTGGATGAAACATGTCTCCAGTTCTTCGGTGGTATTTTCTATTTTGTAAGAAGTACTCATTCCACGAAAAGCTATGTTTAAAAACTCAGTTTATGGTACTTAGAGATGGAAGGAGTGGAAGGAATTCCAGAATGAAAGATTTTTGAAAACAACAAAATTTCTGAGTAGTGACTAGCAATTGAAAACCCACTGGATCTAATTTTTTGGTTATTCATGGAGATAAAGAGGAGGCATTCTGCTGAGCTAAAGAGAACTATAGTGGCACAGAACCCGGACCAAAAGTAAATGAGAAAATACGGAAAATGTCTTTAGAGTGTTAGAAAAATCTGTCTTTGACATTCCATTTTCTTGAAGTAAAACCTAAGTAATACTTAATTTTGAATAAATTATTAAATTGCTAGCACGTAACTATGTCAAATACAAAGATTTTGTAGACCCAAATGACCTATTTCCATTGTTTCATGACACTGAAAGGAGAAATAGACTTCCATTACATCAGGGAAATATGTGGTCTATAAGACCAACGAGGAATCAGTTGCCTCTTCCTACATATTAAGCATAGCTAATAACTAATTCTTAGATCACATTTCAGGCAACTCTAAGAGGTTTACAGAGATTAACTCATTTAATACTAAAGCAAAACAATAAGCTATGCAGTTGATACTATTCTTTATCCAAATTATTCAATAAAACAGAGGGACACATGGATTCAATGATTTGCTGAAAGTCCTGGTTAGTTAAGTGGCATAAGAAAATGTGATTCTCCTGGAAGTTGCTTTACATTTTACAAAGAATTTACTGAGGTATAATTGACTATAATATTTGTTATATTTAAAGTATACAATTTTAAGTTTTGGCTTATGCATACAAGTATGAAACCATCACCATAATCAAGATGATGATGAGGATGATGGTGATTATTTTGGGATTTATCCATGTTGTATATACTAGTAGTTCTTTCTTTACATTGCTGAATATCATTGAATGATATGGATACATCACAATTTATCTGTTCATTTGTTGATGAACATTTGGTCATTTTTCATATTTGGCTATTACAAATAAACTGTTATGAACATTCATGTACAATTTATTATATTGTCATACACTTTTATTTTCTCTTGGGCAAATACCTAGGAGTAAAACATCCAAGATATGTGTTATAACACAGGTGCATGTTTAACTTTTAAAGAAGTGAATTGCTTTCCAAAATGGTTGTAATATTTTATAATCTCACCAGAGTATATGTATATTAGTCCATTTCCACACTCCTGATAAAGACATGCCTGAGACTGGACAATTTATACAAGAAAGAGGTTTAATGGACTCACTGTTCTAAGTGGCTGGGGAGGCCTCATAATCATGGTGGAAGGTGAAAGGCACGTTTCACATGGCAGCAGAGAAGAGAAGAGAGCTTGTGCAGGGAAACTCCCCTTTATAAAACCATCAGATCCCGTGAGACTTATTCACTATCACGAGAATGGCATGGGAAAGACCCACCCCCATGATTCAATTATCTCCCACTGAGTGGCTCCCACAACATGTGGGAATTATGGAAGCTCTAATTCAAGATGAGATTTGGGTGGGGACACAGCCAAACTATATCAGTATGCTTGTTCTTCTACATCCTGATTAGCACTTGGTGTGCCACTTTAAAAAATATTTTGGCCATGTATATTGGTATCTCATTGTGATTTTAATTGCACTTTCTTAATGACTAATTCAGGTACTTATTTTCAATCTGTCTATCTTCTTTGGCAAAAGGTCTGTTTAAATCATTTATCCCTGTTTTATTTTTTCTTTAATCCTTAACTTTTGAGGGTTCTTTACTTACTCTGGATACAAGTAACTTACCAGATAGGTGATTGGAAAATATTTTCTCCTATCCCATGGATTGTATTTTCATTCTCTTAATAGTTTCTTTTGAAGAATAGAAATTTTAGTATCAATAAAGTGAGTTTTATCATTTTTTGCAGTTTTAGTATCAATAAAGTCAGTTTTATCATTTTTTAAGTGTGGATCATGTTTTTAGTGTCTTATCAAAAAATGTTTCCCTCATTTAAAATCACAAAGATTTTCTTCCATTAGAACAGTACAATAACTCTCTGCATTTCACAAGTAGGGGCATAGACTACGCCTTTCCGTAGAACAAATATAAAATCATATTATAAGAATGGCAAGTGAGAGGGCAGTTATTTTTGCAACCATCTTTGGAAAATACAATCTGCTACATATTCCAAGGGAGAAGATAGTATTAAGAAGAAAGATAAAGGTCATAAGTGTTTATTACTATAAAGAGTCTAGTTTACATGTGCATTGAAGATAAAGGCCACTATTTTTCTGTTAAAGTTTTATTGGCACTTTTGGCTTAACCAATTTGTCTTGTTATACAGTATGTAAATAAAATAATACACATAAAATCTTAAGAAAAGGCAAAAAAAATCATATTGTGAATAAGTCAATAGTGTTTATAATAAGGTTTCTCATTCCTCAATATACCCTCCGACACTTGTTATTTTTTCTCTTTTTGGTAATAGCCACACTAACATATATTATCTCATAACTCATTGTGCTTTTAATTTGCATTTTACTGGTAATGAATGATCTTGAACACTTTTTCACATACCTATTGACCACTGGTAGGTATGTCTTCTTTGGAGAAAAGTCTATTCAGGTCCTTTGCCAATTTTTAAATTAGGTTATTTATTTATTTATTTATTTGCTATTGAGTTGTATAAATTCCTCATATATTTTAAATATTAAACCCTTATCAGATATAGAGTTTACAAATGCTTCATCCCATTCTGTAGTTTGCCATTTCATTACTGATTCTTTCCTTTACTGTGCAGAAACTTTTCATTTCGGTGTAGCTCTATTTGTTTATTTTTGCTTTTGTTGCTTTTGCTTGGTCACTGCCAAGACCAGTATCATGGAAATTTTCCCTACATTTTCCTCTAGGAGTGTTATGATTTCAGGTCTTATATTTAAGTCTTTAACCCATTTTGAATTGATTATTGTGTATTGCATAAGATACATGTCTAATTTCATTTTCTGCATGTAGATATCCAGTTTTCCCAACACTCTTTATTGAAAGACTATCTTTTTCTTCAATGTTCATGTAACCTAGGCTCTCTGTGGTAATAAACACTTATGACTTTATCTTTCTTCTTAAAATGTTCTTCTCCCTTGGAATATGTGGCAGATTGTATTTTCCAAAGATTGCTGCAACAATCTTTTTCTTGGTGCCCTGGTTGAAAATTAGCTGGCCATATATGTATAGATTTATTTCTGGGCTCTCTACTCTGGGAATGTTAATTGGTATAGCCATAGGGAAAACTGTTTGGTGGTTCCTCAAAAAATTAAAAATAGAACTACCATTGATCCAGCAACCCCTCTTCTGGGTATATATTCAAAAGAAAAGAAACCACTATCTTGAAGAGTTATCTGCATTCTCACGTTCATTGCAGTATTATTCACAATAGCCAAGATAGCCAAGATAAGGAAATAAGCTCTGTCCATCAATAGATGAACATATAGACATATAGAAAACAAAGTGTTAATCAGCCTTAAAAGGAAGGAAATCCTGCCATTTATGACAATATGGATAAGCCTGGGGGGCCATTATGCTGAGTAAAATAAGTCAGAAAAAAGAAAAATATTGCACAATCTCACTTAAATGTTGAATCAAAAAAAAAAAAAAATATAGTGAATAGAAGCAGAGAGTAGAATGATGGTTACTAGGGGTCCAGTCGTGGTTTAGGGGTTGGAGTGAGGAAAATGAGATGTTGGTTAAAGGGAATAAAAGTTCATTTATGTAGGATGAAGAAGTTCTAGAATTCTAATGTACAGCATGATGACTCTAGTTAATAATACTGTGTTGCATGTTTGAAACTTGCTAAGACGGTAAATATTAAGTGTACTTATCACACACACACACACCTATACACACACACAATAGTAACTATGTAATGAGCTGAATATGTTAATTAGTTTTATTGGAGTGATCAGCTCATTGTATATGTGTATCAAAACAGCACATTATACTCCTTTAGAAAATTTTCATTAAAAGTTAAATTAAGCACTTTGGGAAGCCGAGGCAGGCGGATCACAAGTCAGGAGATTAAGACCATCCTGGCTAACCTGGTGAAACCCCGTCTCTACTAAAAATACAAAATTTAGCTGGGTGTGGTGGCAGGCACCTGTAGTCCCAGCTACTCAGGAGGCTGAGGCAGGAGAATGGCTTGAACCCGGGAGGTGGAGCTTGCAGTGAGCCAAGATTGTGCCACTGCACTCCAGCCTGGGCAACAGAGCGAGACTCCATCTCAAAAAAAAAAAAAAGTTAAATTAAAACTGTTTACAACAGTATAAAATATGTATTACATACTGTCTTAGTCTATTTGTGCTGCTTTAAGGAAACACTTGAGACTGGATAACTTATAAAGAACAAAAACATTATTTGTCACAGTTTTAAAGGCTAGGACAGGAAAGGAAATCAGTAGGAAATCAGTTATCTTGAAGAGACATCTGCCAAGGCGTTAGCAGATTCAGTGTCTGGGGAGTGCTGCCCTCTGCTTCCAACATCACGTCCTGTTGCTTCATCCCCTGAAAAGGATGAAGGCTGTGCTCCTACATGGTGAAAGGAAAGGAACCCACTCTTTCAAATCCCTTTTATAAGGGCCATAATCTCATCCATGAGGGCTCTGCCCTCTCATGAATTAATCACCTTCTAAAAGTTCCACCACTTAATAGTATCATGTTGGTTACTAAGTTTCAACATATGCATTTGGGGGTCCACATTCAGACCACAACACTGTTTAATTTTTTATTTGTTTTGATTGTAGTGTCAAAATTAACATCACATTTTGAGTCCCTATATTGGGCTAGAAACATAAATATGTGTTCTTTTGAAAACCTGAGGAGGTAGGTATTATTATGTACATTTTACATATGGAGAACATAAATCTCACAAAGGTAAGATGTATTGATCAAACTTACATGTCTAACAATTACATTCACTTCAGAGTCTAGGTCTTTCTGACTCCAAAGCCCTTGCATTTCTCACTGTGCTTCATTGGTTGTAAGATCAATGCTTGTATATTCTTCTTCTTTATTATTTCTTAATTAATAGTAATAGTCCATATGACATTTAATAAGTTTAGCCACTAAAATATGAAAAAATAGAAAATTCAATTTCCAGCACTGGTACATCACTTTGAGTGCTCACAGAAAAGAGCACAGGTGTGCATTTGTATTTGACAATCAATATCAGCAACAGAAACGTTTAAACTATTTAGATTTGAAATGCATTTAAATTCAACGATTTTTCTTGACTAGTTTGCAAAAATGTATGTGTTTTCCTATTTTTATCTTGGGAATTAGTTATTATTTTGAAAATAATTTTCTTTTGTATGTCATGAAGTTGAGGATTTGGAGATTTACTCAACCATTTATAACAAGATCCTGAGGAACTTATCGCAAATACTGTAACAGTCCCCAAACACATACTATCTGTTGGAAAGGTCAGAACCTCACAGTGATTTTCATTGAACCTTAAAAGACAAACAGCTTCAGCACAGCACTGCTACATCTTGGCTCAATGTAATTCTAACCCTATTGAGAATAGTAAAATAAAGAGGATATGTGATCCAGATTGCAAGTAAGCTGCTTTTATTGCTGTTTTTTGTAATTGTTGTTTTGATTTTCTTTTCAGGCAAAGGCCAAAGAAAAAATCCATTTTATTCATTAGTTAGGCATGAATAATCTATTAAGCCAAATTTGAGTGTGGTAATCTCACTTATAAGTTTAGAACAAAGGTTAAAAAAAGATAAAAATACTAATCTTTCTGAGATAGTACACAGTAATAATTTGAACAAAGATAATAGGATTAATAGCCAATGAAGCTAATAATGGTTAGGGCATGCAGGCAATGAGATATAAAAATATCAAAGTTGTTTCAAAACTCAATCTTTCTTTAGAAATGCATTCCAAGTTTTTATCGTTCTTCTACTTGACCCTTAAAAGTATGGGAATTATTTGCTATTATTTTTTCAATTTGGTAACTTACTTAAGAGAGCCCACAAAGAAAGCAATTTTCAGTATGTCTAATTCAGTTGCCATTATATAAAAAGTTCAATTTAAATGAATATCGTGGGCCAAATAACAGAATTGACACAAACTAAATTAATTATAAATCACATTAATATTATTTAAAATTTTATACCATGAAGTATTTAATACCACTCAAATTATACTTTTATTTTTTCTGTCATTCTATAAGCAATTTCATTTACATCTTGCTTCATCCTCCCTTCTAATTCAATTATTCATTTGTTTAAAATAATTTCCGACTGAAGGTGATCAGAATATGCCACCCCAAAATATGCCACTTTGGCGAATTAACTATTTTGAACAGAAGGCAATTGAGAAATAGCAGATGCAGGAGGGGCTCTCTGACCTCTCCCTTTCTTCCTAAAATCAAGCCGGACATACGTTTCCTGTGAGAAAGATCCCTTCCCTGAAGGAAGAGAAGACTACTCATCTCTGGAAATGGGGAGTCAATTTGAAAATGAATCTGTACAAACCTTACTAAAATAACCCTTATCTTCTATTAGTTTTCCTCATATGCTTCCTAGACACTCTCCCATCATTTGCTACCCTGACAGTGAACTCACACTGCATTACCACAGCACATCATTAACCTTTATATGAGTTACAACGTGGAATCACAAGTGATTATCCTTGAAGTACAAAACGATAAAAAGATAGTAATAGTGACTTATTTACCGCAGAACCTATTAAAAATGCTACAGTTAAGTCCTTGTCAGAGTTACTGTAATAAACCAAGTTTGATTCAACACAAAAGTTTTAGTTGGACATTTCTGCTACGTGTGAATGGCATCCAAAGAAGTGCCCTAATAGAAATGCTTTCATATGGATAGTTTCTAGGTAATTCTGAGATGTTATCTCCATGTTTAATCACTACTAATTCTTTACTTGGAAGTTAATACATACCACTTTTTGGAAGCATAAACCACCTTTCATCCTAACCTTTTGAGAGGAGTTAAAAGAGTTAATATTCTTTTGGTCATGATTTTGGTTACAAGTTACAGTGAGAGCCACCATGAGTAAAGCACACAGATAGCAGTGGGGAGAAGAGGACAAACCCCTACTTTCTAGAGAGAAAACCAAGATAAATTAATCACTCAGGATATTTCTTCAAGGAAATTAGAACCAACTGAGAGAAAGCATTTTTTGTTTGTTTGTTTTGTTTTAATTTTGATAGTGCCAGCTATTACATGATCCCCTGAATTTTCTTGAAAAGCTACTTCGTGGCTAAACTTCTAATGAGAAATGAGTACAGGAAGTGAATTATATATCATGTATGCATGTGGTGAAATATTTATTGCAGCCATCTACTTTTTTTCTAGTACAAATTATACTCATAACAACAAATTCTACTCATCCTAGTGAGTAGAATTTGTAGCTATAATTTTATCCTGAGTATTAAAAAACAAATTGTATCTTATGGAAAGGAAGATAAAGCTATAAAAAAGCAGAATAAACAATATAAAATAATCCATAGACAAACACAACCTCATCCTTTGACCAGACTCTTTGGATGTCTTTGATGTGACCCCGCAAAGCAAATGGATTAGCAATAGTTGGCCAATCTCAAACAATCTGGGATAATGTCGGAACATTCAAAGAGAAAATGCTTGGCATGTATTCAACTGTTAATTATTTTACTGTGCAGATAATGAGTTTCTACATATGGTTCCTTTAACAATTTTAACTACTATGAAGCCTGTATTTTTTTGCTTTCTTAGAAAAGAAATCACCCTATAGCTTTATGCTTTTCTTGTGATTATACTTAATTCTTCAGTATTTGTACCCAGGTAGTGTGAGTAATTTTAGGCTCTACCTACACATAAACAAAAAACTCATTTTGTTTAACTTACCTTCACTTCACTTCTTTCTAGTAATTTACATTTGAAAAGCAAATGTGCTACCTTAACTGCACTTTGATGGGCAAATGCCTCCAAGAGACTATGTTTCTAGGCAACAATACAGAGAGTAAGGCCAAGACAAAGGAAATGGTTCAAGTGACAGAACAAAAGGGATTCCTTCATAATGCATTATTGCCCACAGAACAGAATATTTGATATTTCATAAGCTGTCATCAAAAACCTATCTTTTAAGTAACTGTTTTTCTGAAGTTATTGTTTGGTTTTCTTTTCCATTTTAAACAGTATAGAACCAAGTTTAATGATCTTTAACTCACCCTGGCTAACTTAACAGTATATTTTTTCTAATTCTTCTTCATCAGTTCCTCTCTTCCCTATATGAACAGTCTGTTCAAATGATCATATTCCAGGATATTCAGGGGGAAAAAAAGGAAGAAATCTTGGTGACAAGACAGACAGTGTGCAAAATTTTCATACTATCAGCAGTGATTCAGAATCTTGTATTTGTAGTTAAAGATATTATAACTACAAAGATATCACAATTAAGGTCACTTTTTTTGTTCCTCTCCTTAGTAACAGCGACTTCTAAAAACTCATCTATGACATGTAAAAAACAAAGCATTACCAGATCTGAAAACTAATTGAGGAAGGAACAAATAGGGAATGCAGACTATTATTTGCAATAAAACATTACCTTATGTCTTCTATTGTTTCTCAATGAATGGGTCATTTCAGGACTATGAACTTGTTGCTTTCTGAGTAGTAGTAAGAGTTAATTTGGATCATAGATCAGCAGCCTCCTTCTTAGGCAACTAAGTGTCCGCAATGTTCCTATTCCCTAGCAGCAGAGCACCTTGGTTATGAATCTCACCAAACTATAAGGAACAAAGTCGTTTAGCTATTGAATTTCATTTCTCACTGGAATTTTGGAAAACTTGTCATGACAGATCTGGTATTAGACATGTTTGATACTATGGCAGATGATCAGATGAGACTTCAGAGTCACTGTTTCTTCACCAGCAGTGCTTGCAGACCATGAGATTAATAGAGGTTACTTTACAAACAACACAGAGAAGTGAAGGTTGGGGTATGGAGAAAGACAAACAAGAGTAGAGAAGAATAAAGTAGATTCAAAGAGAAGAGATGAAGAGAGAGAGAAAGTGAATGAGGATTCCTTTAAGAGCCCCAGATGCTTAGAAATGGAGGCAAATTAATTTTCTCTCAGTTTGAGAAAAAAAAAACCCAACATATTAAAACAGGTAGAGTAAATGCTAATCACAGAATGGGAAGCAGAAACTCAGACAATGGATATTCATTTTAGAAAGAACCATTACCCTTCTTAGGCCAAAAATATTAAAGAATTTTGCAAAGCATGTAAGAAAGATGTAAAGTCTTATATAGACTGTGTGTAATGAGAATCATTCACATATGCAAAAGACTGAACACTAGTAAAAGAACCAAATACAATGATCCATTATTCCAGTCAGGACAAAATGGGAGAAGAGTGCTAACGGGACATCAATAATCAGTACTGGGATAACACATTGTTAGGGAGAGTTCAAAGAAATAGAATACCTCATTATCTTGGACACAAGGTATAAGAAATCATTTCAGCTTCCAAATGAGGAGAAAGCACAATAATGGCATGCACTACATGATATTTCAAGTTTGTTGTATATGATTTGCTCAAGTTAACTGTATAGTGTGTGTGTGTGTGTGTGTATACACACACACACACACACACACACACACACACACAGAGAGAGAGAGAGAGAGAGAGAGAGAGAGAGAGTTCCCATTTCAGAATGAGCATTCAGTTGTTCTAACAAAATGCTCTGTAATCTTCAGCATCCAATATCCAATGCTGCTGGGATCTAAAAATCTTCTTGGAAGACCCCACCTATGTCTTACAACAAATTATTATTTTGTGTTCAAAACAAGAAAGCTAAACAAATCATTCCCTTATAAAATATTGTCTTAGCCTGGCTTTAAACTGGTTTGTTACAAGTTGCTCTGAACTTTTAAGTACCCTGAGTTACACTGAGTACACACCATACAAACACACACACACACACACACACACACACACACACACACACACACACAGAGTCCACGTAGGGATATAGTTCATAACATTTTTTTTTTTTTTTTTGGCCAGAAAAGAAAGCAAAGTTGAAATACATTTAATGCCTAATATGTCTCTCAAGTTGCTGAACTTTTATACTGTTGCATATGCAAACCTGGGTCATAATCAGCAAGCAATTAACTACCTTGTCCAGTGTGACACAGTTAAGAATGCGGAATGGAAGAATTTAAACCCTGTCTGATTCTGAATTTCATTCCCTTTAACTACAACTTCATATTTCAACATAAAAAAAGGAAAGTCTGACTGTTGTCCACCAGGATGTCTTGTAATTCCTTGATACCGATTGGACAGCATTAGAAAAGAACGTAAAATACAGAATGTGAAAGAGACCCTGGAATTTTCACTTGACAACTCCAGGCCGAAGTAAGCCTTAGACAGAGGAGACAGCTTTGTTCACTTTGGTCACTGTCAGGTTTAAAATATGATTGTGAGTTCTACAAAGAGTGTTCTGAAGGCAAATTAACAAAACATAGGGTAGAAAGGCTGAGATACAAAGATTTTTAGTCTTAATTATGGTATTAGGACATTTGGTCTGCAACATGTATACATTTTTAGGGAAAAAGACTTATTTAGAACCAAAGTAAAAATATCAAAATGCCTTAAAGTTAATAAATAAATAAATAATCAAGATTAGCAGAAAATGATAATATCTGTAAATATTTTTTACATATTACAGTCTATTTCTCTCTGTTGTTCAGCGGGGTTAAATTTTATCGTTTTATCTTCAACTACACTTATTCTTCCTTCTGTTTTCTCTATTCTGCTTTTGAGTCCATCCATTGAGTTTTTAAATGTATTTTTTCATTCTGAAAATTCCATTTGGTTCTCTATATTCTATATCTTTGTTAAGACTTTCAGATTTTGTTGAAACTTTCTGTTTTCTATTTGTTTCAGATGTGTTCATAATTGCTTGTTAAAGCACTTTGTCATGGATATTTGAAAATCTTTGTCAAATCATTTAACAGCTGTCCTCTCAGTATGCCATCTATTTATCATCGTTTCTCATACATTTTGATGTCTGCCTGATTCTTAATATGCAAAGTGATTTCTTTCATTGAAAACAAGATTATTTAGTATTATGTTATAAGATTCTGGACCTCAGTTATTGTGGGTTATTTGAGGCCTCCTCTGACACTGCTCCACTGGGTAAAGCATGCATGAAACCATCTCATTGCTGCTAAGTGGGAGTAGAAGTACAGTTTCTCCACTTTGCCTATGCTGACATCCTGGTCTGTAGAGGGGAGGGTTCCTTGTAACTGCTGGGTGAGGGTGGAGTTCAGGCTCCCCACTAGATCTCTACTAATACCACCTTGGATGGAGAGGAGGAGTACCTCATTACTGCTTCCCATTTTCCCCTGTTCACACAGGGAAAGGAGTGGGGGTGTTGTCTCTTCACTGCTGAGTGGTGATGAATGTCATGACTCTTCACTATGTCTTCTCTGACACTACTTTATTTTCATTATTTTTTGTTTGTTTGAGAGTCTTGCTTTGTCACCCAGGCTAGAGCGCAGTGGCACTATCCTGGTTCATTGCAGCCTCAACCTTCTGGGCTCAAGCAGTCCTCTGGCCATAGCCTCCCAAGCAGCTGGGACTACAGGTGCATGCAATCATGCTTGGCTAATTTTATTTTATTTTGTAACCATAGAGTTTTGCTATGTTGCCCAGGCCGGTCTCAGATTCCTGAGTTTGTGCCTTGGCCTCCTCCCAAAGTGCTACAATTACAGGTATGGGCCACCACATCTGGCCTGATACCACTTTAATAAGGTGCTACTGAATTCCAAATTTTATGCCAGAAAAATGCACATATAATTTAGGTGAGGAGATTTCTCTTTATTTTTATGATCCAAATAAACTGTTATTGTTACCCAGCATAAATTATTTGAAGTATAAAGAAAAACCAGGCTACTCAATGCCATGCTGGCTATGCAATTCTTTGGGAATAGAGGCAGTCACCTCTTCTCTTGACCTTTCAGGGTTTTCTTATGCTTGTTCTTATTATGTCCAGAGGTCTTAGTTATCCTTAGTAGGAGAAATAGAAATAATTGTTGTCTACTCTAATTTTCCAGAAGGAGAAATGCTGTGCAACAAACTAAAATTTAAAAAAAAGAAAAAAAAAAAAATGAACAGAGGCTCAGGGACAGGCAGGACTATAACCAAAGACTGAATATTTGTGTTGTTGGAGTCATAGAGAAGAAGATAAGACTTTAGACTTTAACATTCTGTTTTGAGAAACTAGCAAAAGAAAAAAAAAAAGCAAATTAAACTAAGCAGATAAAAATCAATGAAACCTATGCTATTGTTAAAATAAATAGTTGGTTTGGCCCCATTTCCAGGCATATAACTCCTAAGATCCTGAGAATCTCTAAAGTGATGGGTTTTTGTATGCTCATGAGTTGGTGATGATTGACAACTCCTACGTAGCTTTGGGATGAAGGCTGGTCACCAGAAAGATCAAGGCAGGAACAGAAGATTGAGACTTTCGGTCTCACCCTCCAATCATCTAGGAGAAATAGGGGATGAAGGGAAAGTTGATTATCAGTGGCCATTGGTTTAATCAATCATGTCAACATAATGAAGCCTCCATAAAAAACTCAGAAGGACAGCGTTCACAGAGCTTCTGGATACATCTGGATAGCTGAACACATGTGGGTTCTTGGAGGGTGGCATATCTGGGGATGGCTTGGAAGCTCCACACTCCATCCCCCACACATCACGTTATCCATCTCTTCATCTGTATCCTTTGTAATATAGTTTATAATGAGTTGTTGAATGCAAGGAAGTGTGGTCCTGAGTTCTGTGAGCCATTCTAGAAAATTAGTCAACTTCAAGAAGGGAAGAGTGGGATCCCCAATTTGTAGTCAGTGTTGGGACGAATGGAGGCAAGATGGCGCAGTTCCGGGTTCTTCACCGTCAACTTTCCCGTGCCCGGGAAAGACACAGGTCGACTGTGCAGGTGCAACCCGACCTCCGACGGAGAAAAACCGGAACCTGCCTAGCCACGCCTACCGCCCGGCCTCCGACCCGCCTATGTCCCGCCCACTGCCCTCCCACTCCCAGGCCCAGGACATAAAAGCCTCTCCCGGCGGGCACGCAGCGCGAACTTCCTCAGCCCCCACTCCTGTCGGGACTGCATTAGGAACCTCGCTCGAGAGCTCCACCAGGCGACTCCCTTGGCTTCCCCTGCCGGAGACCGATGGACCTCACCCCTCCTCCACAAAGCTGGCTGACCAAAAAATAAATTTGCAGTTTTGCTCCTAGCCTTTCCTACTCGCTGGTCCTTTAATACTCGCCCTGGTGAGCCTGGAAAGCAAATCAGTTTCCTGGAAAGCAAATCAGTTTCCTAGAAAGCAAATCAGTTGGTGCCGAAACCCGGGAGGAGACCCCTCCTCAGGCCTCTAAGGATTGAGGAACCTCCTCCTGCTTCCA
>NW_016836615.1:661192-674009 GCF_001698545.2 Rhinopithecus bieti | reverse complement strand
CCTACAATACCCCCTTCAGCCCCAGACCACCGATATGGCTGCTGCCTGTAATACAGCAGATGCTCCCATTCCTAATTCTCATACTAATCCTCTCTTTTGTCTTATGTCTTGCTCCTGTTTTAAGCAAATTTCTCTGAGCCAAAGTTCAAGAGATCACACGTGTCACCTTCAACCAGATGCTTCTTCATCCGTATGTCCAAATTCCAACCATAGACCCCAACCTTACCAAAGTCCCTTAACAGCAGGAAGCAGCCAGACAGACCATGGCGCCCCTTATCACTATTATCAATAAAAGGTTGGACTGTTTGGACGAACGGAGGCAAGATGGCGCAGTTCCGGGTTCTTCACCGTCAACTTTCCCGCGCCCGGGAAAGACACAGGTCGACTGCGCAGGCACAACTCGACCTCCGACGGAGAAAAACCGGAACCCGCCTAGCCACGCCTACTGCCTGGCCCCCGACCCTCCTATGTCCCGCCCACTGCCCTCCCACTCCCAGGCCCAGGACATAAAAGCCGCTCCCGGCGGGTGCGCGGCACGAACTTCCTCAGCCCCCACTCCTGTCTGGACTGCATTAGGAACCTTGCCCCAGAGCTCCACCGGGCGACTCCCTTGGCCTCCCCTGCCGGAGACCGACAGACCTCACCCCTCCCCCACAAAGCTGGCTAACCAAAAAATAAATTTGCAGTTTTGCTCCTAGCCTTGCCTACTCACTGGTCCTTTAATACTCGCCCTGGTGAGCCTGGAAAGCAAATCCGTTTCCTGGAAAGCAAATCAGTTTCCTAGAAAACAAATCAGTTTCCTGGAAAGCAAATCAGTTTCCTGGAAAGCAAATCAGTCGGTCAGAAGCACAGACAAAACCACCAGGAGTTTGCTATTAGCATCTGAAGTGAGGGCAGCCTTATGAGACTGAGACCTAAACCTGTGGAATCTGATGCTATCTGCAGGTGGGTAGTGTCTAGATTGAGTTAAATTGAATGATACCCACCTGTTGTCTGCTGCAGAATGCATTACTTGCCTGTTGGTGGAGAGAAATCCCCAAATATTTGGTCACAGAAGTCTTCTGTGTTGATTATTGTTGAGTGATAGGATAGAAAAAGCAATTTGAGTTTTTTTTTTTCACTCAAAACCTCAAGATGATTCTTTTTTAAAGCTGATTCTTAGAGAGGATCAATAATATTGTAAATATTCAGCCAGATTAATTATGAATCATAATTTAAAATTAACAAGTTAACAATATCAGAAATAAGAGGGTAGCTTCACTGGAAATCCTACAGCTATTAAAATGATATGAACAACTTGGCACTAACATATTCAAATACTTATTAAATAAATCAAATGTGCCAATTCCTTGAAATATACAAACTACCAAAACTCAGTCAAGAAGAAATAGAAAACCAAACAAACCTATATCTATTAAGAAATCAAAATTGTAGTTAAAAATCTTCCCCAAAAGAAACTCCAAGTCCAAATGGCTTCACTGGTGATTTATAACAAATATTTAGCAAAAACAAAATGCCAATCCTGTAAACAGTCTTACAGAAAATTTAAGTGGAAGGACTATTTCCCAATTCCTTCTATGAGGCCAGCATTGTCCTCCTATCAAGACTGGACAAGAAATACAAGTAACGAAAATTACAGACCAATATCTCTCACAAACATAGATACAACAATTCTAAACAAAATTTTAGCAAAAAGAATCCAACATTACATAAGATGGATAATATTCTAAGAATGCAGTAGCAAGCATCTGTTTAAAATTCAAAAATTAATATAGTTCATGATGTTATCAAACTAAAATATGATCATCTTAATCGGCAAAGAAAAGCATTTTATAAAATCTATTTACACATTTCCCATAAAACTGTTGATAAAGGAGAAATAGAAGGAAACTTCTTCAACATAATAAAGAGCATTTACCAAAAATCTACAGCTAACATTATATTTAATGGTAATACCCTGAATGCTTTCCCTCTAAGATCAGGAATGAGACAAGGATATCTACTCTCAGCACTCTTATTCAACATTGTACTGAGGTTCTAATTAGTGCAATGAAATAAAACAAACAAACAAACAAAGAACAAAGTATTTGGGTTCAACAGAAAAAACTAAAACTATCTTTTTGGGACAACATGATTATCTATGTAGGAAATTCCATGGATCTACAAAACTTGTTTCTGGATCTAATAAATGAGTTTAGTATGTTCATACATTACAATGTCAATATAAAAAATCCATTGAATTACTATATATTAGCAATACACATTCACATATGGAAATAAAAACACCATTTCCAGTATGATCAAAAATATGAAATATTTAGGGGTAAATTTGACAAATGATCTGAAACATATGTATATTTATAGGTGCAAAACATTGCTGAGAAAAATTCAAGATGACAAAGTAAGTGGAGCAATATATCACCTTTATAGTCCAGAACACTTAATATTATTAGAAAGTCAGTTCCCCCAAACTTTACTGATAGCTTTAGTGCAATCCCTATCCCAATCCCAGCAAGATATCTCTGAGACACTGACTAAATTATTCTGAAATATGTATGGAAATACAAAACTTTGAAAAGCACAAAAACATCTTTGAAAAAGAACAAAATTGGAGGACAAATACCATCTGATTTCAATAAAAAGTTACAGAAGTCAATACAGTGTCGTATTGATAAAAAGATATATCAGTGAAACCAAATAGACCTACACATATACAGACAATTGACTTCAGACAAAGGCACAGAGCAGTGAAGAAAGAATAGGCTTTTCAATAAATGGTGCCACAACAATTGAAAATCTGCATAGTTAAGAGAACGAACATCAATTCTTAAAACAAACAAAAAATTAGCTCAGAATAAATCATAAATCTAAATGTAAATCCTAAAACTACAAAATTTCTAAAATAAAATATAAAAGTTTTGTGACCTGGAGTTTGGTATAAATGACATCAAAAGCTTGATCCATAAAAGAAATAATTGATACATTTGACTTCATCATCAAAACATTGTTCATGGAATGAAATGTTAAGCCACCAATGGGGGCAATTGTAAATCATATATCTGATAAGGCAATTATATCGAATACACATAATATTATAAACACAATAAGAAAGAGAACAGGAAAATTTAGGCAAAGCATTTGAACACAAGCTTCATGAAAGAAGATATATAGATATATAGAGGGAAAGTAGCACTTGAAAAGAGGATCAACATCAGTAGTCATAATGAAAACACTTATTAAAGACACAATTATATAGCACTACATGCCTATTGAAATAACTCAAATAAAAAACAACAAATTTTGTCAGTGATGCAGAGAAAATCTGATTCTCATATGCTACTTGTAAGAATGTGAAATGGTACAACTATTTTGCAAAACCGCTTGGCAGTTCTGCTAAAAATTAAAGATACAACAATTCATATGATCCAGCCATTATACCACTGGGAATTAACCCAAGAGAAAGAAAGTCTATAACCATGCAAACACTGTTCATAATGTTTTAGCATCATTATATACTAGTCTCTGTATGGACATATACTTTCAACAATGAAACAACCTGAATGCCCATCAGTAGCTGAATGGATTGAAAAATGGTCATGTATCCATCTAATCAGAAATAAAAAGAAATTAACTATCGGTATATGCTGCAACATGGACAAATCTCAAAATAAATATTTTGACTCAAAAAGAGTACATACATATTGGATGATCAATTTACATAATACATAAAATAATGCAAACTAGTTTATAGAGCAAGAAAGAAATAAGATTAGTGGTTGCCTAGGAACAGCTCAGGTGATATGGGGAGGACAGAAGTGAAGGATTATAAATGCATACGTAGAAATTTTTCAACGGTGAGGAATATATTTATCTTGATATTGGTGATGGTTTCTTAAGTACATACATAAGTCAAAACTTACCAAATTTTACACTTCATGTACAGTTTATTGCATGTTAATTATGACTCAACAAAACTTTAAAACATACCCATTTATATAGAATTATACACACACACACACACACACACACACACACATACATACACACCATGGTGGCAATGAATGAATTGGGTAAAGGGTACAGGTTTATACTGCATCAAGCTAGTCAGAGGCTGGCTTACTTTAAACAGTAAGAATACTCAGTAATTTTAGACGGCTATTATTTCTTTCAAAGCCCTAGTAATGAAGTAGTGTTACTGAATTCTTTTGGTCATTGTTTTGTTTTACTTTGTCTTATATTTCTCCATCCAGGCACTGCAAAATATATTAAACTTTAAGTTATTTGTATTTAAAACAATATTTTGGGGGGATATCACACTGTTTCGCTAATGGGATAATTTTGTTGGGTTTCCTATTATTTTAGGACAACAAAAAATGTTTTGCCGGGCACGGTGAAACATGCCTGTAATCCCAGCTCTCAGGGAGGCAGAAGCGGGAGAATAGCTTGAGCTCAGGAGTTTGAGACCTGCCTTGGCAATATAGTGAGACACTGTTATCCACAAAAGAAAAAAAGAAAAAAAAAAAGGTTTTATATTTATCTTAGTATTGTGAATTCATGAGACTTTCTAAATATTACCAATAGAAGCTTTCTATTGATGATTTAAAATAAATATCCCATCTTACATTTCTAGATAGGGAAGGAAATCTTAGTTTATAATGTCTGAAAATTGTCCCACAAAAACTATAAGCCATTATCTATGCTTCTTAGATGCATGGTAATTATCCACAAATTTCCTGAAAAACTTTTATTATTTTCTATCAAGAATCTAAGTATTACTGAGATTATTTATGGTTTTACCATATTTTGCAAAATTTTAGGCTTCAAACCATATTTGCAAAACTTAGTACCCAGTAAATCATGAAAATGGTCTAACACTCAACTATGTTTAATACTTTATGCTAGAAAATTCTTCCAATCTGATCTGCAACCATTTTTACTGAACTTGTCAAAAGTAGTGCAGTGGACACTATTTTAGATGCAAATAGTTTGTACACGGCATTCATTCACTCAGTAAAGATTCATTTGCTTCTCTAATGTGGACCAGACACTTCACTAGGTACTGAGGTATAAGGGTCAACAAAAAAGAGAAGATCCTGGGTTTTATGTTAACATTGCAATGGGAAGATACAGGCTACATGATTTTGATAATTTCTGTATTAAGTATATTTCATTTGAGAAAGAAATGAATAAAAAGAATCTCTTGGTAAATTTAAGATACAAGATTTATATTTTAATGATATAATAAACATATCTTAAATTCTAATTTACATCTATGTAAATTTAATAGGGTCAAAAATAAGCATATATACACAGTTTATAACTTTTCAAAAGTATACATAAAATATTCAAAAAATAAGTGTTTTGAGAAAATTTAATTCCATCACTCTTTAGTCTTTCACATTAAAAAAAAAAAAAAATCATTAAGACTTCCCTTCCAGTAATGAACTAGGTAACTCTAGCCAACTCTTCTACTGGGTGCATCGAAAAAAGCAGAATAAATTCTAAAAGCATCTGAAGGAAGTGAAGATCTGACAAGATAGGGAAGAATTACTAATTTAGGATTTGGAGAAGGAAAGAAACTCAGGGAGGTGGTGCCACTGTTCTTCTGGCAGTATTTATTGATTCCTGACAAGGTTGCCGAGAGGAAACATTGGCACCTTCTCTTGGCTAGGGCATAGTGAATGATGCTCAGGAATCAACAAAAAAGTGATCCCTGGTGAACCCTCTCTCTTTTGGGTTGGGACCTGAGAGGACTCCCCCTCCTCCAGAATAACAGTTAATCAGAAGTAGAGAAATCCTCCTATCTTCCAATCATCTCCATGCCTGGAAATGAATAAAGGTGATTCAAACTTGCAGTACCCCCAGGCAAGCAACAGAATTAAATAAACATCTGCTATGAAGAATGATAAAATTTATCCTAAGACTCAACTTATTTCTACACACATATCTCATATATATTAAAATATAACCAGTTATACAGGAAGGCAGACAAGAATAAATATAAATAATAGAAAATAAACACACACACATAGGTGCTTTAGATAGAACAGTTAACTTACATAGGCTTTAAAATAACTTGAGAAATAAAATACAGAATTAAGAATTTTGGTAAAGAAATGAAAACCATAAAAGAAAGAACAGATTTGAGATAATTGAAATTCTAGAACTGAAAAACACGGTTACCTATCTTTTCATTTTTTTTTTTTTTTTTTTTTTTGGATGGAGTTTCTTCGCTATGGTCGCCAGGCTGGAGTGAAGTGGGCCATCTCGGCTCATTACAAGGCTCCGCCTCCCGGGTTCCGCCATTCTCCTGCCTCAGCTCCGAGTAGCTGGACTATAGGCGCCTGCCACCACGCCGGCTAATTTTTTTGTATTTTTTTTCAGTATGAGACGGGTTTCACTGTTGTTAGCCAGGATGGTCTCGATTCTCTGACCTCGTGATCGCACGCCTCGTCCTCCCAAAGTTGCTGGGATTACAGGAGTGAGCCACCGCGCCCAGCCTTGGTTACCTTCTTAATAATTCAAAGCATGTGTTTAACAGCATATTCTACAATTGGAGATAATAAATTAGGTAAACTAAAAGGCAAGGTCAGGAGAATGTTTATTTGGATGGAGCACTAATTTTTTTAATTTATCTGTTTTTGATTTATCTCCTCCAGTAAAACTAAAATTCCCTGTGTCCAGATGATAACTTGTTCACTGTAATTTTACTGGTGTCTAGCAAAATTCTTAGAACGTAGTGGATGTCCATTAAATAATTATTGATAAAAAATTGCTCAGAAAAATTTCTATCATCATTGCCACTGCAATATTTTGGACAGAAATATATTCTGCTGCTTAAATATGATTGGACATATTACTGAAATAATTTTGGAGGAATATTCCTAACCAGTGAAGGAAGGTGGTAAAGGAGTAAAGCTACTGGATTGGCTGGAGGGAAAGAGAGAAAGAAATGTGCTTTTCAGAGACCATATGATTACGAATGGTTATATGTAACTTATTAGATTGTAATTTGAAATGTTTGCCTGGATGTAATGTCAATTCACAAAAATCAATTATATCTCTATATAGAAATAATTTAAAATGGATTTAAAAAAGAACTTTAGATAAATGTTAAATATGCATAATAAGAAAATAGATGTTTAACTATAAAACTAGAAAATATAAATGGAAAAGAAATATTACCTAAGGAGATAGGCACATTTATGCATTTAAAGTTTCAATATTCTAAAAATAAACAATTTTTTCCAAAAATTGAATCAATGTAATTCTGATATAAAGTAAGACAATTTTGTATCCATTTACAACCTGATCTATAACTTATAGACAGTTCAGGACCAAGAAGAGCGAGCCACTCTTGAGAAAGAATTTTTTTTAATTTTTATTTTAGGTTTCACGGGTATAGGTGCAGTTATTATATAAGGTAAATTAAACATCACAAGGATTTGGTGCACAGATATTTGTCCCCAGGTATAGCATTATGCCCAATAGGTACTTTTTCCACCTTCACCTTCCTTCTATCTGCCACCCTCAAGTATGTCCCGTGTCTGTTATTCTCTTCTTTGTGTCTACAGGTACTCAATATTTAGCTCCCACTTATAAATGAGAACATGCAGTATGTGGTTTTCTGTTCCTGTGTTAGTTCGTTTGGGATCATGCCTCCAGCTTCATCATGTTGCTGCAAGAACATGACATTGTTTGTTTTGTGTGTGTGTGGCTGCATAGCATTCCCTGGTGCATATGTACCACATTTTCTTTTTCTGTTTAAGAATATGTGAGACTAAATGCTTCATTATATCTGACCTTATATAAAGCTATAATATTAAAAGAAAGTGTTTGGCATGAGGATAGACAAATAGAAATTAAATAGTATGGAAAGCCCAGAGACTTTGTATATAGGGACACTTGACTATCGCAATGCATGTATGTAATGGAAAGGATAGTTGTTGCGGACATGGTGCGGAGGCAGTCAAATTGCATACAGAAAAAGTGAAATTAAATCCTATTCACATCCAACTCATAAAACAACTTTACTATAGATTATCAAGTCTATTAAACTACAATCATATGTGAAGGTAAGCCATATAATTTTTAGGTCCAGGTTTCTGGAACAGCAGTGCTATGCCATTTTGTGGTCAGGTAAGTTTTGTGGGGTGGGGGGTGGGGGGTGGAGGGTGGGGGTTGTCCTGTTTGTTGTAGGACATTTAGCAGCATCCCTGGTCTCTACATGTGAAATGTTAGTAGCACACCCTCAGCTGTGGCAACCAAACATGTCCACAGACATTAACAAATGTCCCCTGGAAAGATGTGTAAGATAGTATTTATTATTTGGGAGTATAGGAGAGTATTTATTATTTGGGTTAAAGAATGATTACTTAAACAGGACACAAAATGCTATAACCAAAAATAAAATCTTAAATTTGACTACACCAAAAAATAGAAGATCCATTTATCAAAAGACATCATTAGGAGAACAAAAAGGTAAGCCACAAAGTGGGAAGAAATAATAGTTGTATACTCAACAGGGAGTTCAAAACTAGATTTTATAAAGCACTGAATACAAAATGACAAAACCCAATATAAAATGATCAAGAGGTTTCACAAAATGAAGATATCCAAAGGGTCAAAAAATATACAAAAAAGGTGTTCAACGTCACAAGCAATCAGGAAAATGCAAACAATCCACAAGGAAATTATGCAACATATCTAGCAGAAATGGCAACATGGAAAAAGCCTGACAATAATCAAGAGTGAGCTAGGCTGCAGAGCAGAGGTTGGTAAACTTTTTCCATGAAGTGATGAGTAGTAGGTATTTCAGGTATTGCAGGTTATATGGTCTCTGTCACAAGTATTCAACTCTGCTGCTGTACCCCAAAAGCAGCTAGAGGCAACGGGTAAATGAAGGGATGCAGCTGTGTTCCAAAACAATCTTAATTTTAAGTATCAGTGGCAGGCTGGATTTGGATGGTGAGCCTTAGTTTGCAGATTCCTGATGTAGAGCAGCAGGAATGCTCATATATTGCTTGTAGGAGTATACACTGGTACAAAAAATTGCGGGGGGAAATGTCATTATCGTCCAAATTAGAAGGACCTATACGTTCCCAGCAATGTCACTCTAAGATTATATACTCCTCAGAAATGTGTACTAAGAGACAGGTATATAATTTATTGGTACTCTTTTTTGGTAATAATAAATAAAAGCACTATCTCATATATATTGACAGCAAAAGGGATATATATTTTGTAATATCTTTAAAAATGTAAGATTTTACAGCAACAAAAAATAACAGATCAATGCATTATGTCAAACAGGCATAATGACATTTGAAAGAAGTCAGACATAAAAAGGTACATACTGTAAGATCCCATTTACATAATTTTTAAAATGCATATTCTAGCAAAACTCTAACATTTAGCAATGCTTCCTTAATTTATATAGAAATATTAAGAAAGGAAAATAGGTGTGACCATAAAAATCAGGATATTAGTGTACTGATTAGGAGAGCGAGCATGGAAGGGTTCTGGGATGCCACCTGTATTCCATTTCTTGACCTGCACAGTATTTACACAAGAAGTTGCTTTGTTTCATGTACATTTTCACACTTCTATTTGAAGTGTGAAAGTGCTATACTATATATTAAAATAAAAATAATTTACAATGTTTACAGGAATTTTAGAATCTTCTTTTTTAAAGAGAAAAAAGAAAGAAATAGGAATATTGATATAATGGAGACTTGGTGTACAGCAGACACCCAAATTAGGGAGTTTTCTCTCCTACCAGGAAATTGAGTACTGCTGCCTAGGCCAAATTCACAGCATGCCAAGTATTTCTCTTTTCTTGTGACTATATCAAACCAAGTAACAGAACCTTACAAATTAAAAAAAAAAATAGAGAGAGAATCCAGCTCCTTTTCCCAATTTTTTCCACCCTTACTGTGCATTTTGCTCAATATTTGGAGGAGTCACTTGTTCTACGAAAAACGTAGTTTTCTGCCAGTGAGCACTGTATTGCTAACACTTATCTCTCTCAGTGGTTTTCAACTCTGGCTGAGTATTAAAATCAACTGGCAACTTAAGATTAAAAAAAAAAAATCCATAGCCTAAATCTAGCTCAGACTAATTAAATTAGGTTCTCTTGGGGTGTGGCCCAGGCATTTTTAAAGCTCCCCAGGAAATTCTAATGTGTGGCAGATTTGAGAACACTGACCCGTCTGATGGCACCCTCAGAAGTATGCATAATTAAGTCGTGAATGTTTAACTTGCCTCAGTGCAGTCAATTAGGAAGAAAAATATAATGGCTCTGGTGAAGTCCAATTTCTCTCACATAGTCTCTAATTTATTTTTATCAAATAGGAGGAAGCATTCTTTTTTCTAAAGCTCATGTAAAAAAATCCTTATTTTCTTTTCTCTAAATGTTTATCATTCATTCATAGAAATAGTAAAACATAAATAAATGAATTCACAGATCGTTGCCAGCGATTTTGTATTACTGTGACCCCAGGATGCTTTTGTCTCCCCAGTGATCCCTTGTCTACCAGCATTTGTCAGGAAAAGTTTTTATAAAGTGGAAACCATTAATTGTAACCTAATACTTGGCCAAAGTCGGCTGTTCTTCCTTTAATTCTGTCCTCTGCCTCACTAAGGAATCTGTGTCTGTTGGTGGCACTTAAGCAGACAGATACTATGAGAGACACAACTTGCCAGAATTTACAGTGTGTTTCTGGAATGTTCTGCTTGCCTGACTCACCTCCACCCAACTCAAACCCTTATGCTACTCCCTGAATACCTGTCATCTGTAGGTCACATGGGAATTTTCACCCATGGAAACTTGAATTTCACAAAAAGGCTCTATGAGTGGTAGAGCTTTCTCTGCAAACCCTACACACTCTTATTTCTTAATGCACCCTGTAGATGTAGTGGGGCCCCTTGACCATAGAGAAAGATAATCTAGTAAAGAAGATCCAAGAATCCAAATAATTGATCCTCAATTATTAGAAATCCCAAGTCTCCACTTTGGGATGAACCCAACCCATTCCAAAGTAGAGATCTGCTAAGCCTCACGAGTATCATAAACTTGAAAATAAGTACAACCTAAAATAAAAACACATTTTAAAAATAAAGTCCAGGCCAGGCATGGTGGCTCATGCTTGTAATCCCAGCACTTTGGGAGGCCAAGGCAGGTGGATCACTTGAGGTCAGGAGTTCAAGACCAGCCTGGCCAACATGGTGAAACCCTGTCTCTACTAAATATACAAAAATCAGTCAGTTGTGGGGTGCATGCCTGTAATCCCAGCTACTCAGGTGACTGAGGCAAGAGAATCGCTTGAACCTGAGAGGCAGGGGTTGCAATAAGCCAATATCATACCACTCCACTCCATTCTGGGCAAGAGAGCGAGACTCTGTCTCTAAATAAATAAATAAAATCAAGGCAAAAGAAATAATTGCTGTTGACATTTTTCAGAAATGTGAAACAGGATGGGGATAATTTTCACACATCTTCCTCCTCTGGAGTATATACTTAGTCTCAAACTTAAAAGCTCATTGTTTTGTTTTCTACTTTTTTTTGTACTTAATTTCTGATTAATCAACTAGTAGGCTTGATTATGTCTTTTCCATTCCATCCACTACCAATTGTAACACTCTTCTCACCTCAGGTTGATAACGTTTCTCTTAAAACTGCACAATTTTAAATTGCCTCTATAAGCCACTTTTCATACCACCTGTAGTTTTAGTCATCATAATACACTTAAAATGTTCAAAACTTTTTCAGGCCTTCTCAAGCCCAAGAGTGAACTATAAACATATTAGATGTGAATATGAGCTTGTAATTTGGACCTCCATAGACTAATTCTAGCCTATTTTCCATCATACCTTTCATTTTCACCTCTGCAAAACTTCTGTTCCATCAACTTGTCTGATTTCTTCAACCTACCTTAGGATTTCCACTTCTGTGCCTTCAGTCAAATGGAATCCAGCAGTCATCTCAGCCCACTTAAATTCTACCTGTGAGGTGGTATTTTGTCCAAATGAGATTTGAGATTCTGTAATTTGGGCTCAGGTATTTTTTTTTTTTTTGAGATGGAGTCTTACTCAGTCGCCGAGGCTGGAGTGCAGTGGCGCGATCTCGGCTCACTGCAAGCTCCGCCTCCCAGGTTCACGCCATTCTCCTGCCTCAGTCTCCCTAGTAGCTGGGACTACAGGCATCCGCCACCACGCCCGGCTAATTGTTTTGTCTTGTATGTTTAGTAGAGACGGGGTTTCACCGTGTAAGACAGGATGGTCTCCATTTCCTGACCTCGTGATCCGCCTGCCTCGGTCTCCCAAAGTGTTGGGATTACAGGTGTGAGCCACTGTGCCTGGCCCCAGGTATCTTCATTTTAAATAAATTCCCCAGGAATTCTTAAGCACCGTAAACTCTGAGAACCTGGCTTCAGGTCCGATTCAGGCCGTTCTTCTTCCAATGAAGCTAATATAATTTGAAAATAAAAATATAAAGAGCACTAAAATTCCCACTTGACCACTGACAGTTTTGACTTTCACAATTTGTTAATCTTTCTGAGCCAGGTTTTCTGGTTTGAAAGGGAGATAATAACACCTGACTACCTGACATGCTTGTTATAAGGATAAGGACAAATTTTCATGAGAAAACAATTTGAAATGTATACAATTTAAAAAGCTTTTTTTTAAATTCTTCTTTGTCCACATTTCAACACCCACCCTAGTATTCCATAACATATTGGTTGAAATTGTTGGGTTGAAAAATCTGGCTTAATGCAAACCTGATTACAATAAAAAAAAAAAAAAAAAAAAAAAAAAA
>NW_016836615.1:651123-660114 GCF_001698545.2 Rhinopithecus bieti | reverse complement strand
TATATAGTATATAGATATATAGTTATTTATTCCTTTCCATCTCTACACATTCTTAATGATCTCTGGCCTGAATTGCTGAAAAATACTCTCTATTAGTAACTTGGATTCTAGACCTTCTTCCCTTTAAGTAACGCAGAATGACATGACTGAAATCACGTTTCTGACTCATTGTGTTTCATTAAAACTATTCCCCTTATATATCTCTACTAGTCAGCCAATGCCCTTCATCAAATCTAGGTAAAAGACTTTTTTCCAAGCCTCTTTTTCTTCTTCTTCTTCTTCTTCTTTTTTTTTCTTTTGCTATCAAATAGCAGGTCTTATTCATTATTCCTTTTTTTTTTTTTTTGGTACCCATTTTATTGTATCAATTCCTTTCTCATTCCCAGTCACTCTCTTCGCTTGAAAAAATATTCTTCATATCTTGGTATTATCTTCCCCCCTTTCATAGTCTATTCTAATAGTAACAATTTATTATTAAATTATTACATATTATTAAATCTTGTGATGCCCATGGCATACTGTACCATGTATTGGGAGATACACACTGTTTCATTTTGAGTGGTAGAGTATTTTTAACCTCATCTGTTTAATGAGATAAAGTCCTAGAGAACAAATCAGTGGTGGCTTCTCCCTGGACTGAGGGCACCTGGAGATATATATGTAAATGCGAAGTGCCATGGAAGTTATACTAGATTATAAGCTCTTGAGGGCAGAGGTTTTGTATGTTTTGTTCATTGATGTAGCCCCAGAGCCTAGAGGCTTAGCACACAGTAGTCACTCAGTAAGTATTTGTTGAACACAGTGAAAGAATAAATGAGCAAATACATCACCACAAGACTAAGTGACACTTATTACTCAGAGACTCTATATAGGACATATGACAATATTTTCAGCATGGAATGATACTATATCTATTTTCCTGTGAAGCAATTTCAGCAACTATTTATTCAAATGCCTCCATACTGAACATATCCATTGCCATTCTATTTATGAAAGTAATCGAAGGAATAATCAAACGAAAAAAATTGCTGATGTTACTTTACCTAAAAGTGAAATGGGGGTAATGATCTGAAGGGTTTAAGAGAAGAATTTAATATTACATTCCTATAAGTCACATGTTGTTTCAGTTGTGACTGACATGTTTATCTTTCCAAGTCAGCTGGTATTAGAGACATCCATGAGTATCCAAATTTTATTAACCATTTCTTTTATCTCTTTTGGAAAACTAGAATGCAACATTATGTGTTTATCACCAAATGAGATGAATTTATGGGTTTTAATGTTAGTAACTTATTATAAGGATATCTATAATATCAGCTTGTAACCATAAATAAAGAATACACTATTTGCTAAATGAAATAACAGGAAGAATTTTCAGAATAAAAGGTAAAAATGCAAAATCTAAAATATGACAGATGGAAGAATTTCACACAAGATTTCTGTCTTAAATCACCTATGACTTGGATGGAGTTTAGATGTTCATTCTGTGGGAACAGGAGAGTGTTGGCAAGCATATTGAGAACATCAGGAAAAAGGGGGCACCTTCAAATTTTAAGTATTAAAAATATTCATGAGAAGATTTATTTCAATTACTTTGTACCTATCTTATGTTTAATATTGCCTTTTTAATTACATACAGAGGAGGTATTATAAATCATCTTCAATGTTAGTTCACTTACAGGTGTTATTTTGGCTCTCTGGAAAGAGGTTAGAGAGACCTGACTGATGATGTTCAGGAAGTCCAATCCCATATTATCACTCTTTTTCCTGATGCCTTCAACACATGGCCAAGGAAAGCTTTTCTGAGCATTGAAGCACAATCTTTTGGAGGTGTGATGGTTAACTTCATATGTTAATTTGAGTGGGCCGGGAGATCTTCAGACATTTGGTCAAACACTATTCTGGGTGTTTCTGGATAAGATTAGCATTTGAATTCATAGACTGAGTAAAGCATATTTTGCTCTCTTACATGGGTGAGCTTCATCTAAGCAATTGCAAACCTGAGTAGAACAAAAAGGCTGAATTCCTCCTGACCTCTGACCTGGGATATAGTTTTTTTTTTTTTTTTTTTTTTTTTTGCCATTTGGGTTTGGATTGAAACTGGTTCTTTTAGTCTTGAACCTGCAGACTGCAGATCTTGGGACTTCCATCCTCTATAATTACATGAGTCAATTTCTAATACTGTCTGTCTCTCTGTATCTATCTATCTATCTATCTATCTATCTATCTATCTATCTATCTATCTATCAACCTACCTACCTACCTACCTACCTATCATCTATCTCATATTGATTCTGTTTTTTCTGGAAAACCCTGACTAATACAATGGCCATGCATTATTAGGAGGTCATGTTTTACTTTTTTATTTTTGATCCTATAGTATTATGCTGTTAAAGGAAGCCAAGAAAAAGAGTGAAGACATTGAGAGAGAAAGTGTGCTTATAAAACTCCCTTAACAGAATTATAGAACTATAAAAGCTGGAGAGGACATAACCCAGATATTTTATAGATGATCTCATGGAGCCCAATTTTTTTCATATGATTTGCCCAAACTCATTTGTGCAGGGTAATGATTCATGAAAAATACAAATAAAATAAAAAGGAAATCTATGCAGTAAATATATGACCTTAAAATATTAGACAATGTAAGTATTATACCCAGAACAGATGTCCAGATCTCTGGGATACTCTTAGGTGCTTAGGCCCTGAGTATACTAGGTAACATCATAGACTTTAAACTCAATAAGCCTGGGTTTCAACTCTTTCTTTGCTGCCTAGAAACTGTGTAACTTTAATCAACTGACTTTACCTATTTTGGTCTTCATTTCCTCACTTGTAAAAGGTGGGGAAATATTATCTATTTTTGAGGTGTGTAGTGAGAATTAAATGAAACAGTTCACAAAATTCTAATTGAGTGGCTTATAATGGGCACGCACATAAAACATGGTTCCTTTTGTGGTCATACAAGTATATTTATACAGCCATTATGCATGCATGACTAACACTAGGTTCCAGGGTGGAACTGACAGTAGCTGCTTGCTGGGTATAAGGTGTCTGGAGTGAGGGGGTGAGATTTGGAGACTTGGCTCCTCACCATCCGTACCAGTACCTGGCATTTTATTATGATTCATTCTTTTAATTCTTTATTAGTAATAGAATGCTTTCTAACCATCACTCAGTATTTCAGCAATGCTGTATTATTTTTGTCTTAATTATATAAATGAATCTATAACTTTAGAGAGAAAAAGGGTTTGTCTATATCATAAAACTAGCAAACAGTAGTGCCAGCATTAGAAACCAGGTCTTCTGATTCCAATTCTTTCCACTACCCACATCCTTGTTGATGTATACATATTACTTAAGAGATGTTACATGAGAAATTTCCAAAAAAAATAAATAAATAAAACACATTCTATAAGTGACATGAAGAATTATTCTCATCTGTTTATAGTTGCATCTTATGTATTGGGCCATTGTGTAACAATGATGCTAATGAATATCTCTGTAGTATTTCATAGTTAAAAGTTAATTTCACACACTTTAACTTAAATGTAATTCTTCTTTCTTGCTTACGTGAAAGACTCAGACTAAACCTGGATTTCCTTACTTTTAGCCCCAAAGAGTTTCCACTAAGCCACAGCTGTCTCCAACTACAACTTCTTGGGTTTACTTATATAATGACAATTTGACAAGAAACACAGTCCAAAAGAAAAGGGACATAGATCAAACTTTATTTATGTATTTATTTATTTTAAACACAGTCTCACTCTGTCATCCAGGCTGGAGTACAGGGGTACAATCACAGCTTATAGCAGCCTCAAAATCCTGGGCTCAAGGGTTCCTCCTCCCTCAGTCATCTGAATAACTCAGCCTCTCAAGTAGCAAGCTTTCAAGAGAATGAGAAAATAAGAAAAAACTAGGAGCATATTGTCCTAAGTAGGTGATTGATCGTAGACCAGAGACCTTATTTTACATGAGATAAGACCTCCAGCCTTTCACTGAATTATTTATAAAATTTATATTTCTGACATTTCTGTCAAATGCAGCAAATTTTAAATTGTTCTACCCTTCAAAAATCAATAGAAGGAAGAATTGTATTTTTTTCTATCATAAATACACTTTTTCTGTATGACTGGAGCAAAGCTATAAAATAACCAACTGCAGTGAGCATGCTTCAACAACTTTTTCAATGGCAACTGCTACAGTCCAGCATAGCCCTAAACTTTTCTTCAGCTCAGGGCAAATACACACACACACACACACACACACACACACACACACACACACACACCTCACTATGACATCTGCTGGAAAAGAAAGTCCTCATCTGATATTTCTAGAGTTAATCTCTGCTTTGCTTATGATTTAAAAACCTTAAGGGTTATTTCTAACCAATTCATTGTTCTCTGCCTATAGCTAAGAAGTAATGGAGAAAATGGAAAACATCACAAAAGACATTTATTTGTTAATTCAGCAAATAGTTATTGAGTACTTACTATGTCCATAGCATGGTATTAGGTGCTGAATACTACAGTAAACCAATAAAATAGCGGCCTTACAAAGCTTACAGTTTGTGTGAACTACCATTTGAAGAATTCGGCTGCCCTGAATAAGATCTAATTATTTTAAAACAATGAGAAATTAAAAGATACCCAATAAATTTTCCAGTTTTTAAAAGCAGTTTTGATTCAGAAAAAAATATGTAATAGTGACATTAGAAAATGAATGAAAAATATCATTTATATAATAGATACATTGCCTTGAGTTCTGCCTATATAAAGAAGCATAGATATTCAATGAACGTGTTATATCAGGTGAATTCATTGTTTGGCATCAAGGAACAAGACAAATGACTCTTTACCTGGAGATTCCAGTTTCATACAAACAACCAGAAGTGCTGAGTTGCTCAGCAGAGATTAGTAACCAATAGAATCCGTGAAGTCCACACTCTGACTTAGGCAGGGGGAAGGATAGCAGGGTATGGGACAGGGAAGTTGGAGAGTTCATAAGATCACAAGAAGTTCAAGTTTTGAGCTCCACCAAAAGTAATTTATAAATAGACTCAGTCTTTTCACATTATTTCCTGGTCTTTGAACATCCTCTGGGAATAGTGAGTTGAAACTGAGAACTCTGAATCTTAGAAGACAACTTGAAAAATTATGTTTAACCTTAGACTCTGTTGTCACTGGGGATTTTACTTGATGGAGAGTTCTCTCTGTGTGTTCTGACTCTTTTGGATTTTAAGAGGCAAGGAAGCAGAAGTGATTTCAGAATGGATTCAGAGTCTATTGCTCTGTAGAGATATATGTTCCCAACTGTTAAAAGGGTCCTCATTCACTAAACAAATATTTATTGAGTAGCTACTCTGCGTCAGACCCTGGTGAACAAGACAGGCACAGCGTGGACTTCGAAAGGTCCTATCATGCCAAATTGCCATTGACAGATTAAGAAAACAAAAAGGCAAGAGGACAGAGTGATTACAGATACCTGCTAAGCCCTTTTGCCCACACATATAAACATCACTTCATCAGCTGACAGGTAAGTTTGTGACAAGAATAATTTTTTTTTTTTTTAGACAGAGTCTCAGTCTGTCACCCAGTCTGGGCTGGAGTGCAGTGGCGCGATCTTGGCTCACTGCCAAGTCTCCCTCCCAGGTTCATGCCATTCTCCTGCCTCAGCCTCCCTAGTAGCTGAGACTACAGGCACACGCCGCCATGCCCGGTACATTTATTTATTTATTTATTTATTTATTTATTTATTTATTTTTGTATTTTTAGTAGAGACAGGGTTTCACCATGTTAGCCAGGATGGTCTCGATCTCCTAACCTCATGATCCGCCCACCTTGGCCTCCCAAAGTGCTGGGATTACAGGTGTGAGCTACCGCGCCCAGCCAACAAAAATAATTTTTACCACATCTTCCTTCACTGTAGACCTGTACTGACTTGGAGCTTTACCTGATACTACTCAGTAAGTATTCATGTTTGGATCATTTTATCCTGGATAGCAAGGCTTTAACCATTCAATGTGTATTTGTTAATCATCCACATCTATGCACAGGTTATGGAAATATAGTTATTCATCTCACGGAAACCAGGGCAAGAAAGCAAAAATTTCTTTCAAAGATATTGTATGACTTCCAAAGAATTTTCCCATAAAAAATGCCCAGAACAGCACCAGAAATGTGAACTTTTAACATATTTTAGATGCTTCTTTTCTTTTTTTCTCTTTCCTAGTTCCTCATGGAACTTACAACGGCCTTGTGCTATATCCCCTGGCATTGCAGGGTCTACAGGAATAGATGCAGGACCAGCCTTGTCCCTTCCTTACTCTGTAGACTGAAATTCAGGATTTGCAGTTCTGGTGCTTTCTTCCACTCTCTCATTTTCATATATATGGCTCCTTCCACCAGTTCACAGATGGGTGCTGAGTTAGACAGAGAAACCTATCATTATTTTCTGGGCAAGGGAAGAAGGGAAAGTCCCATAGGTAGATCTCATATGTTCATCTTCCTTGCAAATCACTGGGCTTTTCCTAATCTATTCTGTAGTCAATATTTCTTCAAGCTCTGTTCAGGTATCTCTAAACTTCAGATTGGTATAGACAATAGGAATCAGGTTTTTTTCTGTACTAGAAATCTTCATCTGCAGATGGTATTTCTCCCTCTGGAAAAGACAGATGCCATAGTATTCAGATAGCATATGAAACAATAAAAGCCAGTTTTCTAATGGTTAACATTATTAAGACAGAATAATGTTCTGATTCAGTAAACTTGTCTTCATAACTGATCTCGAGCTTGTTTGCTTCAGCCTGCCTAATTGCTAGAGTATTGAAATACTTCAGAATGGTTAGTAAACAGCCATGTCCCAAGCTCCCTGAGTGCCGCTGTACCTCAAGTAAGAAACATTTGTTAAAATCCCCTGCTTCAGTCTTAGGTGGAAATATACTAATGAAAAGTAACTCCTCACCCACCCGCCTTTGAGTTGTTGATAGGAGGAGAGCTTGAGAGCTTTGCTA
This sequence comes from Rhinopithecus bieti, assembly GCF_001698545.2. NCBI lineage: Eukaryota > Metazoa > Chordata > Mammalia > Primates > Cercopithecidae > Rhinopithecus > Rhinopithecus bieti. The sequence continues at coordinate 653,099 of NW_016836615.1, read as the reverse complement.
GGAAAGGACAGAGAAAAAATACTTTGCACTGGCGGCAAAGATGAAAGAACACTCTGCTTTTTCAGAGCTTTGGGATACCTATTAAGTCTACTGTATCTTGTCAGGCTGACTCTGCTAACATAACCTAAGCCTTCAAATATCTTCAGGATAAAGGTTGGGGACTCACACATAGCTTTTTAATAGTCCAGGAATGTCCATTTCCATGCCCTCTTCAAGAAGCACAATCTACCTAAGAGTTTTTTACTCTGGGGTCAAAAGTGAGGTCATGGATAGGGAATGGAAATGGGTGCATTGTTCAGCAATTAGTGTCATGTCTATTTTTGCCTTTTCTAACACACCAATAAATTATCTTTTATTTTCTTTTTTACAGTCACAGGTTCCACACACACACGCACAAACACACACACACAAATATACACAGAGATGAGGAAGGGAGAGAGAGAGAGAGAGAGAAAGATAGATAGATACAGGCTGAGGATCTAACAGTTTTGACCTTTTGGGAAAAAAAATCATTTTGTATCTTACCCTTTCTTAACACTGACTTGTGAGGTAGTCTATTCCCTCAGGGCTTTATTAGGTTCCAAGAAATTAGGAAAAGAATGCTTGCTAACATTGCAATGTCCCTCCACTGAGATAACATATTTGCATTTGAATTAATTTATTCCGTAATATTTAGTAAACCCTCATCAAGTACCCAACATTATGCTTAACACAGGATAAACCAAATGATATCAAATACAAACCCAACCCAGTAGGGCATTATGAAGTAACACCAGTATTGCTGAGGCAGAGTTTTTAAACTGCAGATAGGAGGAGCTACTTAATAGGAAGAAAGGAAGCCCTGTGGAAGGCAGGGCAGTTAGAAAAAGTAGTGGGAGGTGGGTGAGAAAGCTTTATTTACAGTCAATTCTCAAGTCTCATTCCAATAATATTGTGTATAAAGTCACAGTAAACACTGAATTCGTGAATACTGAACTATTGCTCGTAGGGGAAATGCTGTGTCAGGTTCCTATAAGCCTCTGGTTACAACATTTAGGTGAATTCATCAATATATAATTTTGTATTATGTGTGATTCTGTTTAAAGACACCTTATTTAATACATACTATTTATTTATTAGCATTGATGTAACAGGCAACAGCACTATCATTCATGCTTAAATAAAGCTTATTTAACACATACATGGTTTCTGAAAGGCACATCACAGCCTTCTTGTACTTTGGAACAGTAGTCAGTACTTTAGCACTAGGCTTGGGGTCCATTTTAATCAGGTAAATCACTAACAAAAAAAGGATTAAAATGCAAAAATGTCACTAAACAGACTATACAAAACATACTTTTTTACAATATGAGAGCCAAAATAAGAAGGCAGAGCATCTCTTTGTTTAGCCTCAGCTAAGAATGTGTGCATTAAAAGGCTCAAACCTTTCTTTGCTTTGCATATGTCCACTAATGGTCATTAAATCACCATGAGTATTAATTTTGAGGTTACAGAAAATTTTCATTGAGTAGGAAAATTTGAAAATATAGAACCCACAAATAATGAAAATTGATTGTATTTATAAAAGGAAGTAGGAGGTCTGCATTACGAATAACCTGGAAGAAGGGGAGGAGTGCAGTAATTTTGGGAATATGAAGAGGTAGATTACATTGCTATATCAGTGTTTTTCAAAGTGGGGTGCATGGGCTAGCAGCATCAGCATTATCAGGCCTTACCCCAGACCACTTAAATCAAACACTCTGAGAAAGGACCCCAGAAACCTTTGTTTTAACAAGCTGTCCAGGTGATTGTGTTACAAAGAACCATCACTGTAGAGGTTTCTAGCCTGAGTAATACATAAGGGCATAACAGTGAATAGAAAGGGTATAATAAATAAATCTAACAGTGTCCTGATGGCCAAGTTAATGAAATTGGTCTTTATCCAATAGTAACAAGAGGGTGAGCAGGTTTTTTTTTTTTTTTTTTTTTTTTTTTTT
>NW_016836615.1:638401-651010 GCF_001698545.2 Rhinopithecus bieti | reverse complement strand
TTTTTTTTTTTTTTTTTTTTGTAAAATTAATAATTCAGGTTTTAAAATGTGGAAGTAGTCTAGATCTAGGGTATTGAACCAGAGCAGAATCTCTGAACCTTAGAACTGTTGACATTTTGGGCTAGATAATTTTGTGTTATTAGGGCTCTTTTGTGCATTGGGGGATATTTAACAGCATTCCAGGTCTTTATTCACTAGATGATAGTAGCACCTTCTCCTCCTTGTAATAACCAAAAATGTCTCCAGAAATTACCAAATATCAACTGAGAGGCAAGATTGCCTCTGGTTGAGAACCATCCACATAGAACTGTGCTGTTTTCATTTGCTTTTTAAATTATTCAGCTTAATTTAGCTAGTATTTCTTGACTACCAATTAAGCCTCAGACTGGGCCTGGAGTACAGATGCAGAGATATACGAGGCACAGAATATATTAACTTTTCTCTGAGGTCATAGCTTTTAGGAACCAACTAATTCGTCTTTAAAAGGTGAAAAGTAGGTATTCTTATTCTGATTTGTATAGATTAAACCATCTATCCATAGATTTAGTTACTAGCACTCTGGATTTGAAAAAAATCCAATTTTGCAAACACAAAAGCTGTCCACAAACATTAGACTGGAATTTTGTTACTCATATGCTTTGGTTATCATGTGGTTCATTTTGTCATTTTAAGCTTCACCTAATGCTGTTGTTTGCTAGACATAAAATGATAGATAAGAGGATGACAGGTAATCAGCCAGGCATTGGCATACTATTTCTTTGCCTTTGAGTCTGATGCTTTGTTTATATGACTAGGATCAGGAGCTAAATATTCTGAAGTAGTTCAGTTTGTGAATTCAGTTTCATGCAATGGGGCAAGGAGGTCCTTTTACACACTTTGCAAGAAGTACAGTGATTGAAAAAAAAAAAGACACCTTTAATTAGGTCCAAACTTTTTTTACAGAATAGAAGACTAAAGACACATGAGGTCACTGTGTGCTTATCATTTCTCTATTGTCAAATCAAGTTTAAAAAGATATAAATGTATGTATGTATATGTATACATGTATGTGTATACTCATATATTTTATACACATTTTCTAAAAGTTCATGGAAAACGTGTATTTTCAAATCACTATGCATGGATTTCAAAGTTGTTGAGCCAAAATAAACTCACATTAACTTAGGACATGTATGAAAAGGATCTACTTTGAGGCACTAAGAATAATAAGAAATTAGTTTGAAAAGAGCCCTAATCAGAGCAAAAACTGAAGCAAGAACAAACATCAAACGTATGGTAAAGCATGGGTGGAAGAACTGTAAAATCATTGATGTGTAACAAAAAGTTTACGGGGACAATGGCTTAAAGAAATCAACAGTTTACAAATAAATAACTTGTTTTGGGAAGGGATGAGATGATATTGAAGATGAAGCCTGCAGCAGCCAACCATCCAGGTAGATTTGTGAGAAGAGAATTTATCTTGTCCATGCCCTAATTGAAGAGGATTGGCAATTAACAGCACAAACAAAAGCCAACACCACAGACATCTCAATTGATTCAGCTTACACAATTCTGACTGAAAAAATTAAAGCTGAGCCAATTTTCCATTCAGCGAATGCCAAAACCATTGCACCCAGATCAGCTGGAGACAAGAGTAGAGCTTTCAATGGAAATTGTAAACAAGTTGAATGAAGACCATGAAGTATTTCTTCAAACATTTGTAACAGGAGATGAACTTTAGCTTTAGCAGTATGATCCTGAAGGCAAAGCACAATCAGAGCAATGGCTACCAAGAAGTGGAAGTGGTCCAGTCAAGCAACAGTGAACCAGTCAAGAGTAAATGTCATGGCAACAGTTTTATGGGATGCTCAAGCATTTTGTTTTTTTGCCTTCTGGAAAGCTATTGAATGATAACACCTGCTTATGATAAGAGTGTTTTGAGAAAGTTAGCCAAGTTTTATCAGAAAAACATCCAGGAAGGCATCACCAGCGAGTCCTTCTCTACCTCGACAGGTGCTCATTTCTTTCATCAAACAAGGCCAATTTTGCAAGATTTCCAATGGGAAATCATTAGGCATCCATCTTATAGTCCTGAATTGGCTCCTTCTGACTTCTTTCTGTTTTCTAATGTTAAAAAATCTTTAAAGGACACCCATTTTTCTTCAATTAATAATGTAAAAAAGACTGCATTGACATGGTTATATTCCCAGGACCCCCAGTTCTTTAGAGATGGACTAAATGACTGATATCATTGCTTACAAAAGTATCTTAAACTTGATGGAGATTATGTTGAGAAATAAAGTCTGTAATTTTATTTTATCTTTTGTTCTATTTTCATGAACTTTTGAAGTAGCTACATATATATGAGTAGGTACATGTATCAGTGGAAGATTTTAGCAAGAACTCCATAAATATGTAGCATAAATATGAGAAACAGCATTTGAGAGGGGGTCTTGATCTTGGCTACTCATGAGATAGCTATGTTCACCTATAGAACATAGAGATAATTTCATAATAACATAATTTGTTGTCCAAACACAGACCTTTTTTGGAATGAATTATAGTGGAAGAACAAGTGAAGACCCAGACTGAACTGGGCAAACAAGGATTTATGAACATTGTGGATAAACAGAAATAAAAATTCAAATTTCCAGTTTTAAGAGACCCTGATTCAGTGAGTCGGGGCCAGATCCTGGTGATCTTTATGTTTAAAAAGATCTAGGGGTGGTTAAAATCATGCATTGCTGAGGTGGAGATTGGCTGCATTAGTAGAGAGTGACCTTAGAGGGGAGAAGCCTCCCAACAGGTCAATAAGCAGTCTCAGGGAATCAGGAGAGGACTGCCAGTGGCAAAGAGACTCCTGCTTCTCCTTTCACAGCTTTTCAAGGCACCTTGTCCATCTCCCTGACATGCCCAGTCCTGCTGATGGCATTGCCCTCCACCTGGCCTTTTAATGTCCAACAGAACTTTTTATACCTCATAGCTGGTAAAAATAAAATATATTCAGGTGTTGAGCCTTTTCTATTTGTGACACATGACTTAACTTGGCAAGATGTTTGGCACCATGATGTTATTTTCTGCAGCTATTTTCTCATTTGGAATCTATTCTTGCAATTTCAGGGATATTATTTAAATGGTCAGCAAAAGTGAAATTAATGAGTCATGGCCATTCAGTAACATCAATGGCTTATAGTTAGAAAGCAAGTTAAAAGGAATTGACTGCGTTAATTTAAAAAGTGAGTAAAAGAGCCGGGCAGAGTGGCTCAAGCCTTTAATCCCAGCACTTTAGGAGGCTGAGGCATGTGGATCATTTGAGCCCAGGAGTTTGAGAGCAGCCTGGGCAACATGGCAAAACCCGTCTCTATACAAAAATACAAAAATTAGCTGGGTGTGTTTGCACATGCTTGTCATTCCTGCTATACAGGAGGCTGAAGTGAGGAGGATCACTTGAGCCCACGAGGTTGAGGTTGCAGTGAACCATAATCATGCCACTGCACTCCAGCCTAGGTGACAGAGAAAGACCCTGTCTCAGAAAAACAGAAAATGTGCAAGAGAGTCAAGCTATTGTAAGAAATTTGTGTATCACAAGCAAATGCAAGGTCTAAGTATTAGGCCTTGTCCATCTCAAATAGGGACAATTCATTGTGCCTTGATATAGCACATAATTTAATTATTAAGGGGCATCAAATTATCAATATGGTCTCAAAAAATCCTACATCACCCCACTTATTCTTGGTGAAGATGATCTAGAGTAATCCTGTGCAATATTTCAATGTGTCTTTGATCCTGCTTGAATACTTCTCAACTCCTTGTTCATGTCAGCTTTTTTAGATTGCTGCAATATTCTACTAAATATATTCATTAACTCAGATAACATATTGACTGCCCATGCTATATCGGGTGATAAGAACAACAGTGAACAAGGTTACCAAGGTCATTACCAAGTTCACTGTTCTCCTGAATCTTACTTTCCAGGTCTGGGGAGACAGATAATTAACTTATATAAAAAGGTAACTTCAGAGAGTGATAAGTACAATGAAGACAACTCTTTGGGATAGAAGTATTTCTATTATGTTCCTAGAGAACAACTAATACTGATAATTAATGTTTATTGAATACTTACACTATATGAGCCCATAGCTAAGAACGGTACTCCTTTGATATCAATTCTTATTTGCGTTAACAGTCTAATGCAGGTATAATTAATATCTTATTTCTCTAATGGAGAGACTGAGAGTCAGAGAAATAGAAAAATGTAAGATCATTCAGGAAGAGCCACAATTTAAAGCCAAGCTAGCTGATGGTCCAAGCTTTTCCTAACAAGTCCAGGTATGGAAGACAGAGCAACAAAAACAAAGATTTAAAGCCAAGCTAGCTGATGGTCCAAGCTTTTCCTGACAAGTCCAGGTATGGAAGACGGAGCAACGAAAACAAAGATGTAAAGCCAAGCTAGCTGATGGTCCAAGTTTTTCCTAACAAGTCCAGAAGCAATGAAAACAAAGTAACAGAGATAAGTACATGATAGGTGCTAGTACAGAAGTGGAGAGAACACTTTTCCTTGAGACTGGCATTGGAGCCGAGCATGTGAGTAAATGGAGTTTATCCAAGGGCAGTAAGAATGAAGGGGGCACTCTGTCAGGTTGAGAGAACAGCACATGTGTGGCCATAAGAGCATGCCCACCAGATCCAATCCAGTGTGATGGGGTGTAGGTTCGAGGAGCTGTGGGAGGTGAGGGAAGAAAGAGATAGTTAGGCAGATGCCAATTGTGGCAGGCCTTGTATATACCATGCTAGATGTTTGATTTTATTCTGTAGCTTACAGCAAGCCACTGAAGTGTTTCAGGCAGATAAGTGACCTTATACAATTTGCCCTTTTAGAAAGAGCACCCTGCTGCCAGTGTCAAAAATGAATTGGAGAGGTCAAACTCTGGGAAGATGGTTTGGTAAAGTTTATCTGTGGGTCAGCCAAGAGTTGATAATTGATGTCAGCCAGCAACTGTGAAGATGGATATTATTTCTAGCAAAGACACTAGGGAGGTGAAATTAACATGGCTTGTTAAAGGAAAGAGTGCCTGGGGGAGAAATCCTAGTGTATTCTCCAGTTTCTGGTTTTAGAAACTGGGTGAATGGTGACACTATTGGAGGAACAACATAATTAAAGTGAAGCAGTACAGACAAATTGTTAACTGATATGCTTTAATTTCCTCATTTGAAAAGTGAGGAGGAAAATAGTATTTACCTCCTTGACTGTGGTAAGGACCAATAACTTGTCAAACACATAAGCCACTTTGGATGGCTTCAGGAACATGCTAGAAAACTAACAGGTATCATGATGCCATGGGTAATGGATGTAATTTTGTTTCTCCTTCTCTTTCTCTCACAATAGTTAAGGGTATCAAACATTTGTGATTAAATTGTCACCACAAATAAACTGAACTTGGCAATATGAATTTAAACAAATCTGAAACGTGTAACAGAAAATAAATGTTAGTCCTCACTTTGGGACAGTGCACTATATAGCATGTTTTGTTCCCTTTAATAGACACTAGGGTACTGTTTTCTTCTGTTTACTTTGTATGTGGGATATAGTTGAGGATAGCGAAATCTCACAGCTCCACCAAAGTTCCTTGCTTTTACATTGTCTGCCATTAGCTATGACAATCTGGCAGATAATTAGATGATAGCAACTACCCCAATATTGTGTAGCTTGAGCAGACTGGAAAAGGCCTATCACAGAATATCTTCAGGAGCGATCTTGCAATCCAGGAACACGTTATACAGAACTCTACCAGAATGGGTCTGGGCCCATCAGAGTTTTAGCTCGCATTTGTTTCGGTTTGGCTAGGTGCCTGACTGTTGCTGATTTCAGTTATAATGGATATAAAGAGAAAAGATGGAAAATGAATAAAATATAGATTGTTCATAAATTAACTTCTCTCTTCTTCTCCTCTCAGAGAGGATGTGTGCATCAAGGATCTAAACAATATAAAATGCATTTTCCTCTTCCTACTCAGTAGTCTTTTAAATAATATATTGATTGGATATAGGATTACAGTAAAACATCTGTCTTACATGTTTTATATGAATGCAAAAAAAAAAATGGGTAATTGCATTACCTCAATAATAAATCTAACAAAGACAGGAAAAGAAATACTGTTCCTAAAACCCATCTAAAATCCCAGATACCTCTAAATCCAAATATACCATTTTGGTTGCACTGTTTACTATAGTAAATAGAGTGAACAATTTGTTTGATGTGACAGAAAACAAAGAGAAGATATTATTTTCATTGCCTTAGAGTTAGGCTTTAAGCACGAAATGTGTGCTTTCATAGTAAAGCACTGAGAAGCTTAGAATCAAATAATGCATTATGCACAAATACTCATGTTTTGCTTACAAGTAACATTTACAAATTGTCATTCCTGATCAGTGTTTAGTAGAAATTAAATTATTTTGTCATTAAAGAATACAGGAACCTTTCATTTTTAAAAGTTCTCAAAACCTTTCTTGAGATTAGATTATTTGGCTAATCTTTATTATTCAGTCTCCACGTACTGTCTTCTTAACTGTAGATGTGAAGATATTCAAGTCTGCAATTGAGTGCTACAGAGAAGTTCAATTAAATGTGTAGCTCACTTTTAGGTGTTGGAAAGCTATCCCAGGGGTTTGCATTAGTTAGGTTATAGTTAAGCACTGTAACACATAGGCCTCAAAATACAAGGTTCCCTAAACTCAATGGACTTTATTTCTCGTACATTGGTTCTTACTAATCTAATATCTTTCTTCAAAATAAATGGTTCTCAACACTTTTTTTATCTCGAGACCAGTTTACACTCTTAAATATTATCGAGAACTGTAAAAGTTTTTATTTGCTTCTGTTATAGCTATGAATATTTATAGATATAAAATTAAAACAAATTTAAAATATTTACTAATTTCTTTAAAAGTAGTAACAAATCTGCTATGTTAACATAAGTAATGCATTTGATTAGAAAAAACTACATATTTTCAAACATATTTTAGTGAGAAGGGTGACATAGCTTTACATTTTTCTAAACCTCTTTAATGTCTAGCTTAATAGAAGACAGTTGGATTTCATATCTGCTTTTTCATTTTACTTTGTCACATCTTGCTTTGGTTCTAATATACACATATTTGCATCCCGTCTTATAGTGAAATATACTAAGCAAATGGAAGAGCAATTTCGTAGTCCTTCCAGACATTTGTGAATGTTTCAAATAATAGTAGATAGTCTTCTTTGAAGTTTCAAGTGGTAGTTTGATACAAGTGGTAGTTTTTTAAAGGTTACTTGCAATGTGGAGTCTGGGCCATATCAATGAACTTTTCATGGTATTTTACACTGAAATCCATTGGTGTATCTTGCACTTCAAACGAATCTTTTATCCTTGGATGATTTCTATATCACGTGTTGGTCATCTAGAAAACATTGGTTTGCTGAGTTATGCAGATCTCCCAGATGTTACCTTATTTCATTATACAATATCAAAAAGTCACATCTGCTAATATCTCTGATTTTCCTGATGTCATTATGCAAATACTTTTGACTTCACAGACCCTCCAAAGGGTTCCCCAAGAGTTTCCAGATGAGACTTATTGCACCACTGCTCCATACAATGATCCAAAGGTCCTGGCTTCTTCCTGGCTTTTCTATCCTCCCTAAGAGATCATCAGGTTGTCTACATCCAGTCAGTTGAAGGAGACAGATCCTGGATGGTACACTTGATTCTTAAAAATCAATTTCCCAGAAATGACACACATTATGACTGCTAGTATTCCATTAGTGAGAGCTGTTTATATGGACACATCCAGATGTGAAGAAGTGAGACAGGAAATGTAGTCCCTAGGAAATATTGTCTTGCTGCTAAAATGCTCTAACATTGTACTGTATATATATTGGACTGCAGGGGAGATTCTTTCAACCTCGGCATCTTGACAATAGCATAGTTACTTCTTAAGGAAATCTCAAACCTCAATGAACAAAGAGAAGGCAGGCCCTCACAAATGAGATTCAGTCATAATACTGCTGCGTTACTGAATAGCTGGGATGCAGTGTAGCTACAGTGGCTGCCCCTCGCTTCTGTTGATCCTTGTACTAGCTATTCAACAATGGAGCAAATTTCTTCCTGAAATTTTATTAGAAGAGTAATAATTGTATATAGCGAAAATATGTAAAAGCAGTTTCAAAGGATATATAAATGACAAGTATAAGTCTCCCTTCCTTCTAGTGCCTGATTCCCTCCTCTTCCCCTTGGTAAACTCAGTGAAAATTCTGGCATTGTCTTCCAGAACTTTTGTTCATTTTCTGAAACCACAAAAAGTCAAATTAACAGGGAAATTACTCAGGTAAGGGACATTGGGATTTCACAATGGGGCTATAATAATATTTCACATAGGTAAGCCAAGTTCCTTTCAAAATGTCTTTCCTGATGTGCAATGGCATCATAATTCTACAACTGAACTCTTGATGGATTTTTCAAGATGATATCACACATACTTCCTTCTGTAGATGTGTTTTGTAATTATGGAAATGATAATCAAATACAGTACTGGCTCTGTAATAAGGTAAGCTTCCATACTTCTGGATGTTTTCCAAGCCTCTGTCCCACCTCTTTGCTACATAGAATTGTTGTGCCATTATTTTTATTGCATATAAAACCTGTACCAGGGCCAATTCTGAAAAAAAGAAAGCACTTGCTCTAATAGAAACTAAATTTATAAAGCAGGGAATTCATTACATAAATGATGAAAGAATTGAGTAGCTGAACTTGGGATACTGAGGTAAAACAATCTCCCTCCCTTCCTTCCTCCCTCCTTCCTCCCTCCCTTCTCTCCTTCCTTCCTCCCATCTCTCCTTCCTCCCGCCCTTCTCTCCTTCCTCCCTTATTTCCCCTCTCCTCCCCTCCCCTCCTCTCCTTTTCTTTCCTCTCCTCTCCTCTTTCTTTATTTTTGAGACAAGGTCTCGCTGTGTTGTCCAGGCAGGAGTGCAGTGGCACGGTCCTGATTCACTGCAACCTCAAACTCCTGGGCCCAGGTCATCCTCCCACAGTAGCCTCATAAGTAGCTGGTACCAGAGGTTTGCACCACCATGCCCAGCTATTAAAAAAAAAAAAAAAAATTGTAGAGTCAGGGTCTCCCTATGTTGTTGCCCAGGTTGGACTCAAACTCCTGGGTTCAAGTGATCCTCCAGTTTTAGCCTCCCAAAGTATTAGGATTATAGGTGTGAGCCACTGCTCTCAGTCCTCATTCTTTAACTGAACAGAACTTCAAAACCCATAACTCTGCAGCACCGCCATGGAAATTGCAGCTGCCTCAACATCCTCTTCCCCACCATCCAGGAGGGTGCCAGTGCTGGTGGAGGAAGGGCAATGACAAAATAAAAAATGATTAACCTGAAGGGCCTAGCCAGTACGGTTGGGTGCCGCAGGAATGTTCTCTGGGTGGCCTTGGACTGATCCAATTCTCCCCACTTTCTCACTTGTAATTCTTAAGAATAACTGTGGAATACACTGGGAATGCAACATCCTGAGATAAGGAGAAACTGGCCTGTGCTGGTATAGCAAAGACTCTGTTCTAGTCACTTGTAGGAACAGGATGTCCTTCAGTGCTTTACCCCAGTGTATCCTGTTGCCCATGGGGTATAAAACCCAGGGTAAGTTGCTTTCCAGGGTGCCTCACTTGTGGTACAAGTAGGACATGCACAGAAGAGACTCTTCACCCTGGGTAGCTTTCCTGAGCCTTGAGAGATGATACATCATGAATTTTAGACTTCTGCTGTCCCTCGCTGCCTATCTATAATAAGCCCACTTCATGGAGTGTGTGTGAGAGTTCTGTGTCACCAGACTCAGACAAATAGTAAAAGTGAAGCCCAAGATGCACTGGGCTGAAGTGATAATGGGTGCACAGTGAACCTGCTTCATAAGTGCCCCTTCAGTAAGTGTAAAGACTACTGGAGCAAGAAGTCACACTGACACCAATAGTGTACACAGGGACTGGAAATTTCACAGCTCAGGTGGTATCCACCCAGCCAGCAGGGTTGACACAATGTGGCAGGATTCAAACAAGCTCAACTCTTCTCTCTTCAGATCTTAAGATTCTGGAGGGTAATGGAGATCGAGATACATAAGAGAAAGGAGGCTGGAGTCTCATATGAAGAGAATATGGATTTCTGGACCCCTGTTATTACAAGCAGGCAATATTGAGAACTCCCAAGGCAAACAATTACAACCTGATTATGAAGAAGATCACCCTAGTTATATTCCTAAAATGCAAACTATTTTATGTCATTCCACTCTAAAAATCGTTCCATTTACCTCAGTCTTCTCAAGGTAAAGTTCAATGGCTGAATTTTCAAAGCTCTCATTAATATAATTCCTGCCTAATCCTCCAGCCTCACCTCTTACATTTCTCATCCTCTTTCTCTTGCTCTCCTGGCCACTGAAGTTCTCAGCTTTCTACCAGGATTATTTTCTTCTTCTCCAACTTTTTCCTGGCTAACTGTGACTCATCCTTTAGGTACCATTTGAAATATTGCTTCTTGGAGACTTTCCCCAAACTTTAGTTAAGTCCCAATGCTATGTCCATCTGGTACATGATCCATTATTACACCCATCACACCTCATTGCAATTATGCTTTAATTAACTGTCTTCTCCGCTAGGCTTTAGAATATATGACTAAGAAACCTGGGTCTGCCTTGCTTACTGCCCTGACCCTTGGGCCCAGGCCATATAATTTATTCTCAAAAAATATTTGTTGAAAGAAAGGAAGGAAGGAAAGAAGGAAGAAAGAAATGGTAGATTGAAATGAAAGAATAATGGTAAATGGCGAGATCTGAAGATCTGTAGAATATTGTTTCAAAGTGTCCAATGTCCAAGGATGCATTGATATTAAATATCACCCATTTTAGTGATATTATTATAATATTTATTCCATCTAGATGGCATGATATTAAAATCTTTGCTAAAGCAACATTTTGCTAGTCCCATAGATCAGAAAACTTTAAATCCACCTTAAGTGGGTGATACAATATAATGCTGTTTACCAAGCATCCATCAACATTGCTGACAATACCAAAGTTACTTCACAAGAACGTTTTGTTGATCCAGAAGTTGATTTGTAGGGAAGTATGGCCAAAATTTAACCAACAGATCAATTTTAAAGGAAACATGTCTTTTTTTATAAATTAGGATACCTCTAGATAAAAGCAAACATCATAAATGACATGGATTTTATGTCATTTTCCCAAGAAAGAGTAAAAATCAAAGTCAGATAAATGATATTTAGAGTAGAGAAATTTATAAAAACATGGTTCTAAAATGCATCACATTATTCTGTTTTATATTGTGTCAGGAAGATTGAGGCTGGATGTGAGAAGGGCCTCTAACTGTAGGGTAAGCTTAAACAAAGACACTGATGTAGGAAAGTTTATACTTGTCACATGTGCTCTGATTTCATAAAGAGAGAAAACTTTTAACTTTGAAAATATGTACCAAATTAAATTTGCTTGGGGAAAATATATATTGCACACATGCAATGCTAATTCTCCTTGCAGGAGGCTTTACTGCAATTTTTTAATGTACTCATGTATTTCACACTACGGGGTTTTTGTCTGCTTACAGTTCCCTGTCACTTTTTATAAAAACATCTTGCATTATTCAAACTGGAAAATAAATAATAAATCAAAACTAACATATGTTATTTTCCATAAAAATTGTTGATTTCAGTGCCTTACAAAAATCTCACCAAGTAGCCATTTTCTAAATCTCATTTAATCACACTTAGATGATAAGAAATCATTTTGTATGTCTTTGCATATGTACATGTGGTTAAAAGGAAGTGGATACAATATGTGATTTATCAGGGTGGGTTTTTAGAGTTGTGCATTTGTAATTTTTTTTGTTTTAAGCAACATTATATCTCCAATTAGGGAGTAATGAAATTTCCATTTCTTTGCAGCTTTCTCCCACATAAACACTTCAAATCTCAAAACTGTTCATTGGTTTTCTGACCTTTCCTGCTACATGCTATTAGAATCTTCTTTTACATTCTCTATTCATACTCCAGTGTAAACTATGTACAGGCACCCCCAGACATTATGTCTCTTAGAACTAAGGGCAAAGGCTTGGCCTAGAGATTATTCTCTACGTAACGTTAAAGCAGTACTAGATTAAGAGTTTTTGAGTCATTAGGTTCTTCATAGATAACTGGTGTTTATTCCAATTAGAAATAATTTCTGTGTTTCTTCATTTAAAAAATGTCCTCCTCCCACTTCTTACCTCTTAACTTTCTGGATACAATGATGGTTTCAACAACATTTTCTCATGAGCTGATATTCTTTAGCTGAATGGGGAACAACTTTTCTGATTTTTATCTGGTCTACCTCAATATATTTGTTTGTTTTCTTCTTTATTGTATAAAGTCTGTACTGCTTCCTTTTAGACATTTACTGATACCTAAATGATGTGAGATCTTTCTGGTTGAGCAAAAGTAGGTCTCAAAGTATAATTCTATCATTATAGAATGTGTTAAAATGCTATTCCTTTGATGCATTATCAATTCATTATTTTATGTAATATATATAAATGTAATGTGTGGATTACATTATATATAGA
>NW_016836615.1:619486-638141 GCF_001698545.2 Rhinopithecus bieti | reverse complement strand
TATATTAATATTATATTAATTATATTAATAATATAATATAACAATATTATAACATTAATAATATTCATATAATGTTAATAATCATTAATATATAAATGGTTAGCAGTGAAGACAGATAACAGGAGTGAAAGCTGGAGCACATGTTTTAGACAGAATTATCTAAGAAGGCCTTCTTGAAGAGGTGACCCTAGACAAGAGACCTACATGAAGATAAGGAGTTGTCTTATTTTCTCACATCTCATGTCTAAGGTCATGAGAAGGTCTGAGAAACAAGGCTCTGGGCAGATAGAACAACACCAATAAAAGAAGCAAGAGAAGGATCTGCTTGGAGGTTTTGAAGAATAGCAGAAAGTAAAATGCCATAGAGGAATCTGCAAGGTATAGCAGGAAGGGAATGAGCTGAGGAGCTAGCAGAGGCCATTTCTGCCAGTACTTTGCATGCCATTTTGTTAAATGCTTTCCTACAGATTTATTAATATATTATTATCATTTTAGAACTAATTTTCTGATCCTAAAAGGACTGTAAAATAAACTACCTAGGGATATATTATAAGTATTCTCTTACTGTTGGATAGTTAGGTTGTTATATTTTCTCAATATAACGTCTTTGCACATAACTTTGTCCTAATTTCTAGTTACGTATAGGACAAGACACTCTAAAGTTGCATTTTAATTACTGATAACATTTAAAAACAAAGAAAAGTTATAACTTTGTTGTGTAAGAAACCAATACAGAAAATTGATGCCAAATAAGCTTTCTGGCTAGTCAGATCTCTGAATCTAATTTGCTTAATTGGCTCAAAAGAGCGTGATGCTAATGCAGTAACAGTCACAAGCAAATGGCTCTGTTGGCTAACATCATTGCTGCTCAACCTAACCAGCTTCCATGAGTTTCATAGGTCATACGTAACACTTGGCAACCATGTTAATGGTGCAGCACTTCGGGGTCATCATTATTAGAAAATTAATGCTAAATACATTCTTGTGGGTCACTCCATTCATATACACTTTTCCCTTTTTTATTTTCAAAACTCTCTTTACACCTTTTCACTTAAATTGATGACCTTTGACTCACTTTACTGAAGCACATCGAAGCAATTAAAAGAGAGTTTCCTAATTGTCTTAACACCAAATCTACCAGTCTGCCTGCATCTACATACATCAGCTCTGCATTTTCTCCTTGCAACAGATCCACTGTCTCTCTTCTTACTTAAGGTCAAACCGTGTACTTCAGCACTGGTTTCCATCCTCTCTAAGTTACTCAAGAAGTTTGCTCCCACCCTATCAGTTTCTCCCTCTCACTAGATTGCTTCCATCAGTGTACAAACATCTTCCAATAACTGTATTCGACAAAACCCATAAAAACAAATGAACAAACCTCCCTGGACTCCTCTGTGTCTTTTTTATTGCAGCCCTGTTTCTCAATATCTTACTGCAAGACCTCCTGAAAAAGCTGGCTTTACTATCTGTCTGCATTTTCTCACCTCCCCTCATTTAATAAAGCTCTCTTTACTATTTTTCCACCAAAACCACTTTTAGCAAAGTTGGCAGTAACTTTCCTTTGCTATATTTAATATTCACTTTTTAATCTTCATCCTTATCACAATGTATCATCCTTCCTTGTCAATGTTTTAAGCAAAACTCTAGAACACTAGTGCCCTGGCTTCCTTCCTACATTACAGGGCACTGCTCCTTAGTCTCCTTTTCTGGATCTTCTTTTTCAGACATGAGAAGTTGCAGAGCCCTAGAGCATAATTCTCAGCTCTCTTCCTTTCCCTAAGTGTCTCCCCTAAAAAATCTCATTCTTTAGTTTGCCTTTAATCTCTACTTACATACTAATGACTGAAACTCATGTCTACTGTTCAAAAAGCATGTGAATTAAAGACTGACACATCCCATACCCTACTTGAAAACACTGCTTGAGATGTCTAACGGGCAACCAAGACTTGATGTTGACAAAATAGAACCGTGGATTCTGCACACATACTACTTTAATTCCCAAACCTGCTCCCTGTCTTTCTCATGTCAATAAATGGAAACACCAAATTCTAATGCCTCAAGACTACAAACCTAGAAGTCAAATCTGATCATTCCCTTCCTACACCCTGCATCTAGGACATTAGCATATTTTGTAGCACTAACTTCAAATGATATCAAGAATATAACTAGATGTAATCTTACATGACATTAGGATATATAATTTTCACTGCCTCCATTGCTGCCTTCAAAATCAAAGCCAAAAGCATCTCTAACTTAGACTAAAGCAAAAATACCCAAACTGATTTTCCTCTTGCAGCTCTTGCCCCTGCCAGAGTTATTTTCATAACAGACATAGTGATACTTATAACTATAATTTGAATCATATCATACTTATACTTTTCAATGTTTTCTTACACTTAGAACAATATCCAAACTCTGTATGTTTTTAGAAAGCTGGGGAAAATTAGGAGTTATTTTACATTGCTCAGGTTCAATCAAATGTGAGGATCAACCTATAATGTTCAAAAAGTTTTTTAACAAATATCTATTATTCTCTTTTTCAGTAAAGCATATTTGAAAATTATATAAATGTTTTAATAATGGAACAAGAATCAGAATCATAATGAAAAGAATATTTGCCAGTGATTTAGATGTATCTAATTTTGACACATAAACTAAAATTATACTAGGAATATATAGGAAAATTGAATGTCAAGTTTTTATTCAGGGTAAAATATTTTTTAATATTTTCCAAAATCTATGTTTCCTAAAGAGAACATTTCAGTGTGAAGTAAACTTGAGTATCCTTTCTCTTAAGGCAATTTATCAATTAAGACAAACATAAAATTCCTTAGAACAGTAATTCTAGTGAATTTCAAAGACTGACTTTCCTTTATCTGGGAAGGGCAACCTGCTCAAGTAAGTGGACAGCTTCAGGAAAAATAAACACAGATGGAGCAGACCCTGAAGATCTGAGGGGTGATAGATGTCACACACAGACAGCCTGCACGTCCCACTCAAAATACTGTTTTTTTCATATTACATTTTTCATTTTAACACACCCTGGGAGAATGTGACTTGAAATTTGGCCAAACATATGGTATATTTAGATTATAAAATACCCTGTAATAATATAAAACTGAAACCAAATTTCTTTCATTAATAATACTTTGTATAAACATGTATGTTATTTTGTCATGAGAGTTTTTTGTAGTACCAATAAATTTATCATCAAAACCCATCCAATTTCTCCCTATTTCTAAATATGCAATTGTTTTATTCCCTTCCTTTCTCAATCTTCATGTCTTTATGTTTAGTAATTCCATAGTTGTCAGAGAAAATACTAGGGTTTGTGTTCATTTGCATTTTAACTTGACTGATAATGTTTTACAAACAGGATCATGTTACATGTGCCCGGGTAGAGAGACTTTGATCTTATGCAATACTCAAGAGAATGGAATCATTCAGAAAATAAAACACAACCAGGGAAGTGATTTAAATCTGGAAAATATTATAACCCTCATAAATCACATTTACAATGTGTTTTTTTCACCTTTATAAAAGAAAACTGTAACATAACACTGCTAAAATGTACACTCTTTTTTTTTTTTTCTTTTTTGAGACAGAGTCTTGCTCTGTCCCCCAGGCTGGGGTGCAGTGGCACGATCTTGGCTCACTGCAACCTCCGCCTCCCGGGTTCAAGCGATTCTCCTGCCTCAGCCTCCTAAGTAGCTGGGATTACAGGCACATGCCATCATGCCCGGCTAATTTTTTTGTATTTTTAGTAGAGACGGGGTTTCACCATGTTGGTCAGACTGGTCTTGAACTCCTGACCTTGTGATCTGCCCGTCTTGGCCTCCCAAAGTGCTGGGATTACAGGCGTGAGCCACTGTTCCTAGCCAATTTACACTGTTAAAAATCAATGGAATTAACAAACAATGGAATTAGTCACAGACTAAGAATGCTCATCTTTCTAGAGTTACAAGATTGTAGTGAAACACGCTTGTCTCATTATCTCATAAGCAATTAATACTTTATGTTTTGTTGCACTGAACATTTCATATCCATTACTGCTGTTAGATAATATTCTGTTAACTTTGTTTTCAAAACTATGCTTCTAGCTTCATATTTATTGAGGTATAACTTAAAGAGAAAATAATATTTAGGGGTACTAATTATTTGGTTATTTGACAATATTAAACTCAGCTATCTTCGTTTTTTGTTTTTCATTGAGAAGGAAACGAGAAACAGACAAGAAGAATTGGACTCATTATGCAGCACACTATGATGCCGCAGTTAACACACTGCAGAAATGCATTAGAAAGTAAGTAGTGGGGGGTCTGAGTGTAAAAATTTTTTAATGGATTAATTGTACTCATAAAACCAGAGTGCAGAATCTTGAGTCCATTCATTCTGTAGGTTTCTGGTGAATCGAGCGTACTGGGTGTACCTTGCTGGGGGTCACAGCCTTTGTGAGTGTCTATGTAGCTACAGATCTCTTCAGAAGCAATTGCAAAGTGTGCCTGCTTGCGTGCTATTGGTTCCCCTCTCAGGACTAATTGAGAGCACCAAACTCATTCTCATTTTTAATTTAAATAAAAGATTTGAGGACCTATCACTAGAGATTTTTCTGTCAGAGTAGAAAAGAAAAGAGTGTCCCTGTGGTATTGATATTGCTATTTTGCTACAAAATGCCTAGTTTTTACACATAAGAAAGATGACATTTTTGACGTAGCCTCTAATTACTTCAGTTTTATATATTATGCTACCTCTGAGTGTGAAAACCCTGGAGTCCTACAATTACCATTAGACTCATTCCTCTAGCAGGTTGCATGTGCTAATGAAGAAAAAAGAAAAACTAATTATATTCTATAAATGACTGTTTATTAGTGAGTCATCCTCCTTTTTACCCTTCTAAGATGCATTTCTGATTGCATCAGGCTGTATACACATTTTGCTTTATTAAAAATTAAAAATATAACCTATAAAGAAGAGGAAGAGAAGGGACACTCTAAGTGCTACGTTGAAACTTAAATATTTCAAAATTTCTTCACGCAAATCTCAATCAAGAAAGAGAGCTAAATAGCCTCATTTTCTCTGTATTGTTTTGCATCCATTAGCATGGTGTTTACTGAACATTGCTCTCTGGTTACCTATAGTGTACTGAAGTACTAAACCAAAGGTTCAATTGCATTTTCAATGTAAATTTTAAGTACAAAGCAGAATAGAATAGGTTTGTCACCATATGAAAGCCATGAAAAACAGTCACTTATTTGCTGTTTCTTTGCCAAATAATCTGGATGCTAGAAACAAAGATAATTTATTTTGCTATTTAATATCCCTTGAGTCGTATTTTAAATAATTTCCCCTATTTCATCAAAGCATCAATTGTCCCGGAGTGAACCAACAGGTAAAAAAAAATTGACATTCTGCCCTCTAAAGCAAATTTGGCAACTGCCAATCTTAATTTAGTTTCCAAATGAGTCCCAAGGGTCACGTCTGGGTTACTGTTTACAGTAAAGGGGGTGATTTTGACGCAGCCATCACAGAACTTATCAAAGACCAAAAGCACACCAGGGGCTGGGGTGGACTATGAGGAATTTGGCATACTTTTCAGGTAAATTTTAAACTATTTCAGGATGTAAGGCATGGTGCCCAATCTTCTGGCTTCCCGGGCCACACTGCAAGAAAAATAATTGTCTTGGGGATCACATAAAATATACTAACACTAACTGTAGCTGATGAGCTAAAAACATAAATCACATAAAAAAACTCACAATGTTTAAGAAAGTTTACAAATGTGTGTTGGGCTACACTCAAAGCCATCCTGGGTTGCATGCATCTTGCAGGCTGTGATTTGGACAAGCTTGACCTAAGGGGCCACTTAATAGGAAATAATTCCAATGTGGACCAATTATTTCAAGGTTTTCAGAAAATTACAGTGGTTTCATTTTTTAAAATTCAAATATTTCTAAATTTAAAGCCATGGAACTCTTAATGCAAATGTATTCTTGTAATTTTACATGGCTCCATAAATAATAAACCTATACAAGCATAGCTTTTAGAATTGGGCATAGAATAAAATTACTATCCTAGAATAATTTCCATAGAGTGAGCTTTAGAGACAAACAAGGATGGTAATTGCTTAGGTCATGTTCATATTTGCTATTGTTTTATTTCCAGCAGGACACTATCTTTGAATGTTATTATCTGTGGTTTTAATTTTTATACTTATGTTTTGCAAAACTTTCTCTTCTGAGTTAGTGATATCCTCATTGCTTCAAAGATAATTAGAATTGTTTTCATAGGAATGCAAAAATAAAGAAATGGTTGGTGCTTGATTTTTATTTTATTTTTCAAAAGAGCCTCTCAAAGACCGCATCAGAAATAATAGCTTTGAAACCAAAGCTTTTGATTCATGAGAGAGTAAAATGTTGCTGAGAAAGAAATGTTGGGTAAGGGAAACTGCACTTGGTTTATTTTTTACTAACAGATTGAAAAGAGAACAGATAAAACCATAAAAGTCCATTTCCAGAGAGAACAGAGTAAGAAGTTGCAGTAATTGGGTCAGGTATGCCTTTGAATGAGTAACAGATCATCTTGTGAAGATGGCTGAGTTTCAGACAACTCTGGTTGCCTGTTCTCATTGCTCTTTGGAAGGACCTTCTACTAACATTTTACATGCATGGTGCCTATGAATCACCCAGAGGAAATAATGCTTGCTCATGTTCCAAAACTTTGCAGATGCTTGGGGGACTCTTCTGTTTGGAAGGACCCTCTTTCAATACCCATGAGATTTTTTGAGGCCCACAAAAAAGAAAATGGGGTTCTTGACATCCCCTGGGGAATCTGAAAGCGGTTTTAGAAATAGGGAAAGATGTCAAAGTAAGATAGTACAAATTAACACAGTTCATTCATAGAATCATAGGAACTGCAGCTGCCATCTACATCTTGTAGAGGGAAAGAATGCAACTCAGTTATGAGAGGAAACAGGAGAACTATTAAATAGTTTACATTGTTTTAACCACAAGGGTAAGGAAGGCCAACATTTGTGTGGAAATATGCAAGCATAGTTGTAGTTTTCAACCAAAGAATACCCTGAAAATTAAGATCTTTAGCTTCTGAAAATTCAGTTATAAAGAAAATAAAGAAAACTAGAGGCATGTCTGGATACATTTTGGAGTCAGATCCACCTTGGAGAAAGGCCTGGGGACATTTCTAAAAGAATTTTACCACACAAAAGCAGCATAATATAACTTGGGAATTAAAGGAAGAATTTAAGCCTAAGTTCTCCTTAGAGTTCTGGGTAATCTACTTGGTTATTTCACTTGATATCTTGGGTGGTATCAGCAGTAAGTGTTACAACAGGTGATGAATTTGTTTATGCACAATTATCAAGATGTACCCTAGGATCCCTGATTCAAAGGATGGCCAGAAATCAAGAACTTAGCTTGTGCCCTATGTCAAAGATCCCAGTAATTAAATCCTTACAGCTCAAAATATGTTTGATAGGCAAACAAGAATGTCATCACATAGCAGTTAGGGATGAAATAACTTAGGCCTTACTCTAAGAGAATCATAATCTACAATTAAAAAGATGTCAAAGTGATTTATATAACGGTTAGTTTTCAAGAGCCCTGATTTGAGGTGACCTAATGCTGGGATTACTTTCCTTTTGCTTGCTACCACCGCAGAGTGCTGGAATTGACCTGAGAGGTGTAGACCGCTTTATCCATGCAATAGTGGAGGAGAAGAAAAAGTCCCCAGCAGCTGTATTTGTACATCTAGACAATTACTGAAGTCCACTCTATTACCATTTGATTTCATTCCAGTGAGCATCGTTCATGTGCCTGACATTTTCCTTGATCCAGGGGATGCATAAAACATGATTCCAACATTGAAGAAGGGATAGTTAAAGAAACATGTAATTAGAAGATATTGATAAGAACAACTTGTTGCATTTGTTTTGTGACATATCAAATGGGTTTATTTATAAACATCTAAAATGCTCTTAACTGATTCTATAATTCCTCACTACTGTGTGGTGGCTCAGTGACATTCTCCTGAGTAACGATGATGCGTGGTCTTTTAGCAAATTCAAGGAGAGATGGAAATATAAATACATATTATAATACAGTGCGGGAAAGAATATCATAATTATTTATAAATTTATGGAGAGTTATTCAGCATTTGTAAATTCTTATTTATTACTTTTTTTTTTTTTCCGAGACAGGGTCTCACTCTCTCACCCAGGCTGGATTACAGTGGCACGATCTCAGCTTACTGCAGCCTCTACCTCCTGGGCTTAGGCGATCCTCTTACCTCAGCCTCCTGAGTATCTGGGAATACAGGTGGGAACCACCACAACTGGCTAATTTTTTGTATTTTTGGTAGAGATGGGGTTTCACCATGTTGCCGAGGCTGGTGTAGCTCAGGTGATCCACCCGCCTCAGCCTCCCAAAGTTCTGGGATTATTGGCATGAGCCACCATGCCTGGCCTATTATTACATTTCAATTCAGTAATCTGTCATTTGACAATCACACGTTTCCCCAATAAGTAAGGTTATACTGGCCTCAAAAGATGAGATGGGAGGCATTTCTGCTGTATTCTTAGAAAGAATTTGTGTATATTGGTAATACAACATTCCCAAACATTTTGAGAATTTTCAGTGAAATCATATGAACACAAAGTGTTGTTTTGTTTTTTCTGTCAAAAGGTTTTGATTAATGATGCAATTTATTTAATGGATAAAAGGTCTTCAGATTTTAATTTATTTCAAGTTGTGGTATCCAAAGAATTTGTCTATTTCACCCTGATTGTCAAATATATTGGTGTAAACTTGTTCATAGTGTACTCTCTCTCCAACCATCTACAGAGTTATTTGTCATACTAGCAAAATGTGATTTTACTTATTTTTTCATTTAATCACTATTGATAAGGACCTCCTCAATTTTATAAACACTAAAAGGCAATTTGGCTTTATTGCTCTTTTTCCCCTATTGTATATGCATTGAGTTCTGCTATTATCCTTGTTATTAGAAAGTTTCACTTTAGAGAAGTTTCGGTTGTTGCTCTCTCACTAGCTTCTGGCTATGGAAGTTAAGATCATTGTGTTTTCAGCATTTCTTCTCTTTTAATATCTCCCTTTAAGGTCATATTTTTTCCTTTAAGCATTTCTGTAATTTCACACCACCAAGTTTTTTTTAAGCAATAAATTCATTTTTATTGAGTTCAAAATACTTTCTAAACTCCATTCCAACCTATTAGGTCCATAGGTTCAGAAGCGTATTGCTTAATTTCCACACAGTTGCAGATTTTCTAGCTTAATTCTATAGTTGTCAGACAATACTTGCTGAATAATTGCAAATCATTCTATAATTTGACTATTCTACATTTTGAATCATTATATGATTCAATATTCTACATGCCTTTGAAAACCCTTTTGTTTGGTGGAGTGTATTATATATGTCAGTTATATCAAGTTTTTTAACTGTTTAGATAGATATTCTATATCCTTATTGCATTTTCATCTGATTGATATATCCAGAGAGCAGTGTAAAAGTTTCCCACTGTGATTGTGGATACGGCTGTTTCTCCTTTTAATTCTATTAATTTTACTTCATATACTTTGAAGCTGTATTATTTTATTCAGTTAATGTTGAATTGCAACATCTTCATGTAGATTTACCTTTTTATCATTATGACATTTCCCCCTTTATCTTTAGTAATGTTTCCTGCCTTAAACATTACCTCATCTTATATTAAAATTACTACATCACAAATCTACAAAAATTACATTTGTGTTTATAGGAACAGATTTTTGCTTGTTCTTAACTTATAATTTAAATCCTAGTTAAGGCATATCTCTTATAGACAACATACATTTGGGTTTTGTGTCTTTATCCAGACCAACAATCTTAGCAGCCTTTTAATTGGAGTATTAGTACATTTATATGTAATATATTTATTGATATATTTAAGATTACAGCACTCATCTTGATATTTTTTTCTTATTGACCCTCTCTGTTGTTCTTAGCATTTCTTCCTTCTTAGCATTGCTTAGGCTAATGAATTCCTTTCATTATTTAATTTTTCAGCTATAGTTCGTTTTTAGGAGTTATGCTGGCTTTTAGTAGTCACTCTAGAAATTACTAGTCCTGAACTATTATAATCTAACATAAATATTACCATTAACATTTCCATAATAATGCTAGAACCTTAGAACTCTTTAGCTCCTTTCTACCTTTTGTGTTATTGTTGTAATGCATTTTAATTTTACAAACATTTACATCTCCAAAGATTTTATTGCTATTGTTTTGTGTTTAACAATACAACCTCTGTTATTCTTTCTATTATCTTCTTTCCTTCCTAAAATTCGATTTTTCTCTCTGGGGTGTTTTTTTCTCATTCTGCCTAAATAACTACCTTTAGTATTTCCTTCCGTTAAAGTTTGCTAATAATTATTTATCTTAGGTGTTGTTGAAAAATGCTTTCATTTCACCTTAATTGTTGAAGAATATTTTTGCAGGTTAAAGAATTCTAGGTTGGCATTTTAAAGCACTTTAAAGATGTCATTCAATTGCCTTCCTGTTGAAAGGTCAACTATCAGTCTTTTTCTGTTCTTTTGGGTCTTTGGGTCTTTTATCTTTGTGCGCCTTTTATAATTTTCTCTTTAATTTAGATTTTAACTTTTCTATTCATCTATACCTAAATCTGTTTTTCTTGATTACACTTGAAATATTAAAGTATTCTTGAATCTGTGGGTTGATGTTATTAATTAATTTTGGAAAACTTTCTGTCATATTCCCTTCAGATATTGCTTCTATCCAATTCTGTTTTTTTATCCCATTAATTCAATAATGTGCATATTGAATCTTTTGTTGAACCCATAAGTTTTTGACATTCTTTTATCTCTTTTTTTGGTATTTTTAACCCTTTTCCGTGCTTCAGTTTGGAAAATGTTAATAAATTATTTCTCAAGTTCCTTAATTGTCTCTTCTATTCTTTTAAATCTACTATTAAACCTACTTAATGAGTTCTTGCTTCTAGATATTACATTTCTAAGTCTTAGAATTTCCATTTGATTATTTACACAAATTCCAGCTCTCGGGGGGTAAATTCTT
The DNA here is from genome assembly GCF_001698545.2 of Rhinopithecus bieti. Classification (NCBI taxonomy): domain Eukaryota; kingdom Metazoa; phylum Chordata; class Mammalia; order Primates; family Cercopithecidae; genus Rhinopithecus; species Rhinopithecus bieti. The sequence goes on along the minus strand of NW_016836615.1, from coordinate 627,038 downwards.
TCTCTTTCAATGAATTAGTTCCAGTTTTCCCATTTATTTTCTTTAATATATTGTGTATGTGTTTTTAAAAATCTTCATCAGATAATTAAAATATCTGAATCATCTCTTGGTCTATTTCAATTGTGTATCTTCTTCTCTTTCAATCATTACATTCTTTCTTTTAGCATGTTGAATTGCAACATCTTGAATTGCCTGATGTCATGCACATAAATAAATTGTAAATGTCTAAAATAATGGTATCTTTATCCTAAGATGTTTCTCTTTTCTCTCAACTAGAGAGATAAAGTGATGGGTAATCAGCTTCTTTCAATCAAGAATTGTGCTGAGTTGTATCTGTATTTAGTTCTGGTAATCTTCAGTCTGTACTTGGTTTGCCCCTGGCTTGTTCTTCAGGTCTTTTCACATGAAAGTCTAGTTTATTCTATAGAGTCCTTCCCTGTCTTCAAACTAATTTGGCATGACTGCCGAAAAATTTTCATTATGCATTTACAGAGTTTTCCATTTATATTTTTAGCCTAGTACAGAATTTGCCTAATGCCTTAACAGAAAAATTGCCTATGTGCTTTAGACCACCTCCCTCAAAGCTATGCTGATTTATACATTTGCCAAAAAATAGCGTTCAACAGGGTGTAAAGCCTGAATTCTCAGCCTCCTGCCTCAACCAGAAACAACAAATGCACCCAGGGTATAGCACGTTTACAAAGCCAGCTGATCTTTTTGGAATATAACCTTTTTTGAGTAATCATTACTTTAACAGATCTCTGTTGTTTTCAACTTATTGGTATCTAAAGTTTACAATATATATACACACAGAAGTACTAGATAAATTATACAAATATATATTTCTTGCTTTATCTCATGGTCAATTTATATAAGGATTTCGGTAGTTCATATAAAACATTCTGGCCAAGTGTGGTGGCTCATGCCTGTAATCCCAACACTTTGGGAGGCCAATGAGGGCAGATCACTTCAGGTCAGGAGTTCCAGACCAGCCTGGCGAACATGACAAAACCCCATCTCTACTAAAAATACAAAAATTAGCTTAGTGTGGTGGCACACACCTGTAATCCCAGCTACTTGGGAGGCTGTGGCAGGAAAATTGCTTATACTCAGGAGGCGGAGGCTACAGTGAGCTGAGATTGCACCACTGCACTCCAGCCTGGGTGACGGAGCAGGACTCTATCTCAAAAATGATAATAAAATTATGTTTCCTCTTTTATTCATTTTTTTCAAAATAAATTTTGCTTTATTCTCTTTCTTCTTCTCTCAGTAGAAAGTGAATTAAAGAAGTTGGATTCTTTGGGGATGATGATAAATCCTTTTGGACATTTTGAATTTAAGGTGACAATAGAATTGGCCTGACACCAGCAGGGAGTTGGAGATGTGACAAGTTAACTTAGCAACAAGGTCAAGACTGAAAATATGAATCTGGTAGACATATGTGTAAAGATTATAGTTTATGTCAGTGAATGGCATTTTCAAGTAAAAGAATGGAGACAGAGAATAAGAACGTTTCATGGACTCTTTTCCTCACTTTAGAGATATTAAAAGGAAATAGAAAATAAAGAAAAATGAATGTAAGAAATGAGGAAAGAATTAGTTTAATTCAATGAAGTATAAAGAAAAACAAGAGAAGGGAGATGGTGACTGACCAAATTCTAACTGGTTGGTTCATTTCTACATTTGGGAAAGAGTTACATTACATTTAATTATTAATAACAGGTCAAATATCTTTCCCTGCATCATCAGGCAAAAATCTGCTTTGATAGTTGGGAAATAAAAATTTTTCTAATTAGTTTAGTAATAGTTAATTGAAATTTTCTCAGATATATAAATTTTACAGCAAGAAAATCAAAATTTAAAAAATGAACCCAATATATTGTCATTATAATATTTGTTAAATTTTGTCTTAAACCAATTATTATAGGTAGTCTTTGTTTAATAGTAATTGCTCATATATTTTATCTCATGAAGAAAAGTAAAGAAGAAGAGTTGCTTTTTTCAAAGAAAAAAGATTATAACATATTTCTCTGCATACCATCTTTTTACATAGGAGGTCAGAAAAGCAAATTTTGTTACAAGCATTGATTTTATTGAGCAAAAGAATCCAAATATCTGATATCTTTCTAAATGAATTATTCATTTTGTTACAGAAGAAATAAAACTGAGATTGTTGGAACGGTACATTATTCCACATTGCACTTGCATCTGGTTTTAAGGATTTGTTCCCTATAGCCTACAGTATATGACAGGTTTTATCTCCTTCCTGTCTCTTAACATTCACAAGAGTGCAATTTTATTCCCTAAAGCTTAAATAAGCCACATTGTTACATGACTTTTTATATAACAAATTTTTAAATTGATAAGTTATATCTAGATCTCTGAAGCAATTATCAAAATTATTAAAATATGACAGCTTTCTAGGATGTGTTCATTCTGAAACATACATTAGATATACATTTCTGTTACTATAGTGACATCTGAGAGCGATATACCTGCATCCCCTAGTCCCAAAGGGTTAAATAAAGACAAATTGGGTTGTTTTAAGTGTACAATAATCCCTTGGTTTATCCTTCATGCTCTGTAAGTTTATTGTTTTATTTATAAAGTTAGGCACATCATTCACTAATGGTGCCCCATACATTATGAAGGTAGAAACATATCTGAAAACAGTAATATGAAGAAAAGTATAAGTATATAATTTCAGCCTGAGTAATTTATAATTTTATCATATGCAATATAATATAGGATTTTACAGACAGTCAGAAGACCATTGTTTCCTTCCCTTTGTAATACTATTCAAAAAAATAATGTAATAAATTTTGTTCTTCCAGATGACGAACTGAATAGATTAATTACCATATTATATGTGTTTTCCTTCTTACTGCTATATACTTTCAACTTAAAAATTACTTCAGAACAAATAGCATATCTCTCCTGTGTTGAAAATAACTCAACTCAGTTGATGGCTGAGGTTAGTTCTTATTTCTCTCCATTTGATATATGATCAAGAGAACCACAATTGTCAAGAATAATACAACAGAATAATAAGGCTATATGAGGAATTGTCAAAAGTATTAATTCAATAGCCCAAGTCACATTTGATGCTCTAAGGCAATTTCAAACAGTTACCAGACACTTCAGGTTAGAGACTAATTTTTTCTCAGTTTCCTTAACAGGACATCTACGAAAATATCAACCCAGGAAGTTACACACTGCTAAATGCTTTAGGATATTTAGTTTCAACACTAATATCTCATGCATTAGCATAAGCAGAAATAATTACAATTATATTAAATGTGTATGTTGATTTGCTGCTATCATCTTATATATCATTTTATATTATATTCCCATTATTTTGTTAATTTAACTATGATATAACATTTAAAAGTTTCTCCGGCAGATTATTTTTATTTTTCCTTAGATTTTGTGGACACTGTAATTAAAATATGCTATTTGAAATTTTAATAATAATGTTGGATTTTCATAGAATTTTCAATGAAGAAAATATATTAACTATATCCCTATGTATACAAAGAAAGCATAATCAAAAGGGTTAGTCCTGTGTATCACATTATTGAAATTAAGTCATTTCAATATGAATGTACACAGGGAGTTGGTTGATTACTCTAATTTCTGTTTCACTCATAAGCATCTCGCAGATAGTTCATTAGAAAAAGCAGAGAAGACAGCACAAAGTTCTAAACTCTAATCAGGTAACAAAAATTTACCTTAATGTTTTACCACATTTTATTACCTCTTACCAATATCAATTATGAAGCCATCACCTCTTTACAAAAGATTTCATGGAAATAAATACACCTCTTTCACATATATAAAGCCCACAAAATTTCAACCCTGATTCTATTTCACAAATGTCTCCCTCAGCCTCAAACTAACTGATCCATTCATAGGTTAGACACATTCAAACTATTTTTTTTTTTTTTTAGTGGATTGAGAAAACAATGGTTTACATTCTTTTAGTATTATCAGAAGTTTCATGTGTACCATTTTTGAGTTTCTATGTTTCTGTACATTTTTCATTACCATTGCTTCCTTCTAGCACTGTATTACTTGAAGAATATGAGGCAGTTGCAACAACTAAAGAATTAAATGGTGTAAATATACCTTTTTTCAAACCCTTTGAACAGGAAAGAGAGGAAAACCCAGTACAGATAACTATATAACTTTGCCCTTTATGGTTTTCTTTTAGATTTGTTAAAAGGAAATTATTAAATTTTATGCGCTCTGCACAGCCTAGCCTTGGTTTATAGGATAAGAAGAAAATAAAAGATTAACTGTTTCATTGCCAAGGAATAGTCATTATCTGCCCATGTACATTGGAAGAATTCTTAGCGCCCTGGCTGTGGTTTCAATGCCTGTGTCCAAGGTCATGAAGTCACGAGTTTTATTCTGTGCCTGCCGTCATCATGTGGAGCAGTGAACACAATTACAGAACATTTGTGCAGCCAGCTTTGCTTAAATCTCTTTCTCTCTTTCCTTAATATTAAACAAATTCTCTGATCTGCTGGATCATTTTACTCAGGCAATATGTCTGAACACCTGCCTTACAATTTTTAAGGTGATTATTTAAAATTGAAAATATCATTAAAAGTCATCCTACTGTGGAACTTCTTTGAAGAAAGTGGATTATAGAGTAGCAGAGATATATAAATTGGGCAAGGAATTCAAATCCTTGGGAAAGCGTGTCTGCTTTTCTTACACTGAGGCGAATGTGAGTTTTCAGCAGCAATCCTGTCTGGGTCCCTCCTAGAGCCACTGAACAATTTCTTTTCATTGGTCACGGCACCTTCCTGAAAAGACTGCCTGCTAACCAGAGTGTGGGGAACGGTGCCCTGCAAGAAACACAGAAATGGCATCCTCTAGGGAGATTTTGTCAGCCATAGTGAGAACTTGTCCACATTCTGATCATAAAATTACACCTTCGAGAAGCTTTGGTTCTCTCTCATATCATGATATCATCTTCTTATCTTATCCTTCATCTTTTGTCATTGAATAAAAACAAATCAAGATGACTTTCACTTGATATAAAGCCACATATCACAGTTAAATAATAAACAAACAGCACATGCTGAGTGCTTTGTGGAACTCCTGCATTTAGGATCATAAATGTGTATTACCATTTCCTCTTCTCTCTCCTGCCAAAATATATAGCTTGACAAGGCAAAAGTAGTTCCTGAGGAATTTTCTTTAAAAAAAATGTTGTAGCTATCTTGGTCTTTTAAAGCATGCAAGTATCTCTAGGTTTTAAAAACATCAACATGTTTGCAAGGGCCTTCTGCTCTAATACAGGGTAAGTAAAAGAATATTTTTACAATTTTTATGTTGTGAAGTTTTAAATACGAGGAAGTACATACAAGTTTGAAACTCTCTCAAGTGTCAGAATTTGCTACTACCTTGAATGGATTACCTCATTTTACTTACTTGTTGTCAATTGCATTCTAACAGAAGGATGATGGTTTTCAAGATCTAAAGTCTGTGCTATTTGAGTAGTAAGGGCATCCATGTGAAAAATATAGTAGCAAGATACACACATACAGAGCACAAAAAAACTAAGTGAAAAAAGCAAGTATTTAGTTTTCCTAGCCTATTTAGAATAAAGGGTTTATTTTATTCATTTCTGTAACATATTATATCCCTCTAGTAAGAATTTCATTCAACCAAGGCCATTAACTGTTAAATTATTGCACTGCTATTTAAAATCAATAATGAAAATGTTTAGCAGAGTAATAAGCAAACTAAGTGATTTCAGAAATCTTCAAGATTTTTTTTTTAATTCACATTTTGCTTCAGAAATGTCTCAGTGGTTAACGTTTTAAAGTACACTGCCTGGTCACTATAATAATCAACATTTCACATTAGTTTTGCTTAAGAAAAAGTACATTTTTATGACTCACTAAACATATTTTAAGAGAAAAATGCAGAAATATAAATCAAGACACCTTTCATTTTACTTTCATTGAGGTGCATCTAAGCAAGCAGAACAGGATGAGACTCTGCCTTACTTAGGAAGACACTTGCTAACACACTACTGATGACTCAGGCAAATTAGAGGTAAATTACCTTTGAGAGATCCCCAGCCTCCAAATAGAAGCAGATAACAAACACATTCCACGTAACCCAGAGGACTAGCCAGACAGCATACTGTAGAGAAGCAAGAGAGAAATAACATATAATTAATTTGGAATCAGTTGAGTATGATTCAAATAAAACTTGAACTTTTGCACATCCAAACATAAGATTAGTGGGAAAGGTTAGACATTGCTTCTCTCTAAGGAACAGGATTAGATGTACGTTTATCTCTGTTGAGTTTTTTCTTTCCTTTTTTTCCTTTTCTTTCTTTCTTTCTTTTCTTTTTTTTTTCCTTTTCTTTGATAAAGTCTCACTCTGTCACCCAGGCTGGAGTGCCGTAGCATGATCTCAGCTCACTGCAACCTCTTTCTCCCGGGTTCAAGTGATTCTGCACTCTCAGCCTCCCAAGTAGCTGGGACTACAGGTGCGTGCCACCACACCTAGCTAATTTTTGTATTTTCATTAGGGATGGGGTTTTGTCATGTTGGCCAGGCTGGACTGTTGAGTTTTTTTTTTTTTTTTTTTTCTTACTGTTACAGACTCATAGTATTACAGCTCAAACCTGCCTCAGGATAAATTTTCTGGTTTTAAGACAAAAAATAGTAATGCACATTTTTGTTTTAAGAGTGAATAATTATAGTTTCTGGACATCTAAAAAATTTCAATGCTCTAACATAGATGTCAGATAAAACCCACCAAAAGAAAACTCACAGTTTCCTTAGCAAAACCATCCCCATGTAGGACAATGTATAACCTTTTCCCACGTTGTCAACGATAATCTTCAAATCAGTCTTTCTGCCTCTGTCCCATTCTAATCAGCTTTCTCTCTTTGGTGTCTCCTTTTCACATCTCCATTCACCTTCTTATTTTATCATTTCACTATCTCCCATTACAGTGACCATCTAGCTAGTGTCCCTAAATTTATTCTATTTTCTCTTTAGTGTACCTTCTTTAATGATGACAGATTTTCTTACTAAGATATAGTTCTGATCATTCAGTCAGCTAAAACGTATGAAGCACCCAGAAGGCAACATGCTAGCAAGACACTGAGAATACAGAGACCAATGATGAATTCCTCCTGAACTCAAATCAAGTGAGGGTGATAGATTTTTTAAAAATAGATCATTATTATACAGGAATCATAAAAATATATAAAGTCTGAGCACAAGGAAGGAAAATGAGAGGAGTACATAACCTGTTCTGGGAAAAAGAATCTGCAAAGCTTAACAAAAGAGGTTAAGAAACACCTTCTAGGGGGGGCGGAGCAAGATGGCCGAATAGGAACAGCTCCAGTCTCCAACTCCCAGCGCGAGCGACACAGAAGACCGGTGATTTCTGCATTTTCAACTGAGGTACTGGGGTCATCTCACTAGGGAGTGCCGGACAATCGGTGCTGGTCAGCTGCTGCAGCCTGACCAGCGAGAGCTGAAGCAGGGCGAGGCATCGCCTCACCTGGAAG
>NW_016836615.1:604241-615478 GCF_001698545.2 Rhinopithecus bieti | reverse complement strand
AAAAAAAAAGAAAGAAACACCTTCTAGAAGAGATGAATCAAGCTTAAAATGAATGGACTTAAAAGCATGGGGGGGTTGGAAGGGCTTTCATGGGAGGGTCCTGGAAACAAAGGAAAGAGCAGGTGTGAATTTTTAAAAAGTGGAACAAGATGGTATCATGTCCCTTCCCTTCTAAACAAATGCCAGTGGCTTCTATCCTTTCTAGGTGAGTTGCAACATCTTTAATTTATGCTTCACGAACCTCCATGATCATGATCATGATCTTGCACCTTGTTATCTTTTGAGACAACATATGCGTTTCAGTTGATCTCTGGAGTAATCCTCGATTCCAGACACATATATTATTTGCTCTTCCATGTAGATGGAAAGTTATTTCCCACCTCTGTGCCTTTTTGTGTATTATTGTTGGGGTGATCAGACCCAACACCAGGTTGTGGGGGTGACGAAGTGTGGCAGAGTCAAAGGAATGAGAAAAGACAGCTTGAGAGAGAAAGTGGGTCCCGGGGGCCATTGCGAGTGTGGCGGTTGCAAAGGCCCCAAGCTCTGAAAGTCCAGTCTGTTTATTGGTGCAACAAAGAAACAGGTGGTGAGAAGGTGGCGGTTGAAAGGGCAAGCATATGATCTACAGCTGTGATGGTTTAGTATTTCCTTTGAAGCATATGGAACATATTCTGCTACTTGAGATAATGGAGAGCAGGTTCTTTGAACTCAAGATACAATCCATCCTGGGAGAGCAAGGAACAAAGAGCTAGCAAGTCTAGACACAATCCAGAGCCATGAGCCCTGGATTCTATCCGAGCCATGAGGGGTTTTATGCCCTGGGCTTAGATTGTGGTGTGTCAGGGCAGCCTTCTGCCCTTTGGCACAGAGTTTGGTGTTCCAAAGGCCACAAGGGGTTTTAGACTGTGGACTCTGGACATGTTCCAAGGCTCTTTTACATTAAGTCAGACATGCAAGCCCCGCCTCAGCTTCTCCCAACACTCAGCTTTTCTCCCAACAATTATCCATGTATTCTTGCATACTTTTACTTTCCCCTAGGCACTCTTCTTACCACCTATCATTTCTTTAAAAGGTTAATTCAAATATCACCTCCTTCATGAACAAGAATTGCCTGAGCCCTACTTAGTGCTGCAACGAACTTTGTTTCTCCTAATTTCATATGAAATGTCGTATATCTGATTATTTGCATATTTTCTCCAATGCACAATGGTAAGCTCCTTAAAAGACTACTTTTTAATTTTTATGTTCCTAGGTTCTTAACTTAGTACTTTGCAGAAAATGGGTATTAAGACAATATTTTGTAAGTCAATGAATAAGTAGCAATATGGAGAAAATGGTATTATTTTCAGTTGCAGAACCCATTCTTCCCTCTCAGATATGGTTTTTATTAGATTACTATGATCATTCATGTAGTATGAGGAGTGAGAGCTCTACATGAGGAGTTTATGTAACAATAAATGATAACTGTTTTCTAAAGGACCTGGTTTCATCTAACTGCTTAATGTGTGCATTGCTCAATGGACTATAATGTTAGGGCAAACTAAATGGTCCAAGACAAAATACAGAATTTGAGAAACTCTATGAGGTGAGGGTTGGATGCAGAGACAGAATCAGGGAGCTAAGCAGGCTGTAGCAAGAGAGGAACTTCAGTTATAGAACAGAGATCTAAGGAGAAATTTAAGTTTGTTTCAATGACTTAAGTGATTACAAGAGACAGAGAAAGCATGACTGATTATAATGTTTTATCATGTCCTTTGTGCACAATGACATATTGTCCCCATATTATTTATAATGGAGAGCTAAATAAACACCATTTACTAAACGTCAAAGTAGTAGGATACTAAGATTTCAGCAATGGCTGATGAGCTAATGAGAGATATTGTATTATACATATCAAATTCTCCTGAAAATTTGTCGTCGGCAAGCATTCTTTCCAATATAGTATTTAAAAATGTCAATGTGGAAGCTTTTTAATTTCATAACTAAAATTATATTTTATGCTTATTAAATGCTAACCATGTTTATCTGTATTCATGTGGTATATATGGCACAGTCATTACTTCAGTATATGTTGAAAATATAATAAAAATTTGGAATCTTCATTTATACTTAGTTACATTTATGTGTATGTATAAATGTAAATTATACTTAGTTTGGTTAAAAGCTGAAAATTTATGTTTTAGTCACCAAAATTAATAATTTTATGGAACCATATGAAAGGTAATGGATTATATGCAAATAACTAGCATATAGAGAATAAGAACGCAGAACATAATGTCTGGTTCTGTCACTTTATGCTCTTTAGCTATCTTCAAGTGATATGACCTATTACAATTAAGTTTACTTAAATATAAAATAGGCTTATTAGTAGTAGCAAACTCCATGGCTTCCGTGAGAATGGAATGATCAACTGTTGAAAAGTACACAATACTTGAATTTTCACTATATGTTGTCATTTTATTATGATGATTATGTTACATCATCATCTCTTCTTGTTAAAAAATAACCAGTAGGGTCGGGTGCAGTGGCTCAGGCTTGTAATCCCAGCACTTTGGGAGGCCAAGGTGGGTGGATCACCTGAGGTCAGCAGTTTGAGACCAGTGGGCCAACATGGCAAAACCGTGTCTCTACTAAAAATACAAAATTAGCCAAGCATGGTGGCAGAGGCCTGTAATCCCAGCTACTAGGGAGGCTGAGGCAGGAGAATCACTTGAACCCGGGAGGCAGAGGTTGCAGTGAGCCAAGATCGCGCCACTGCACTCCAGCCTGGGTGACAAAGCAAGACTTCATCTCAAAATGAATGAATGAATGAATGAATAAAATAACAGTAATCTCCAAAGATGTATTTATTTGGATATTTAAAAATATACTTCCCACGTGTTTTTTGTTTGTTTGTTTGTTTGTTTTGTTTTGTTTTTGAGATGGGATCTCACTCTGCCACCCCTGCTGGAAGGCAGTGGCACGATCTTCGATCACTGCAGCTTCAACTGCCCTGGTTCAGGTAATCCTTCCACCTCAGCCTCTTGGGTAGCTGGAACTACAAGTATGCACCACCATGCCTGGCTAATTTGTTGTATTTTTTGTAGAGACAGAGTTTCACTATGTTGGTCTCAAACTCCTGGGCTCAAGCTATCTGCCTGCCTCAGCCTCTCAAACTTCTCATATTAACTGATATAAAACATTGGTCCATTATACTGAACTTGCAAGCTAGACTTGTTTACTTAATGCAACATATTATTCACTAAATTAAGGGTTTTTGATATATTAATGACATTATTTATAGATGAATGCTGTTTCATGAAACCAACCTTCATTTGGGTTTCACTAAAATAACAATTTATTATTTCTAACAGCACAATACATAATTATAAAGCATTTTCTATATCTTATTTTATGAGTTGCTTTTTTAAAAATATTTTTATTTATTTATTTACTTTTTAGAGAAGGCGTCTCACTCTGTTGCCCAGGCTGGAGTGCAGTGGTGTTATTATAGCTCACTGCAGCCTTGAACGCCTGGACTCCATGATCCTCCTGCCTCAGCCTCTTGAATAGCTAGGACTACAGGCACGTGCCACCATGCCCAGCTATGAGTTGCCTCTTGACAGTATTTATTGGCAATTATTTTGGAGCAGAATATAATTTTTTATCCCTCTTTTTCTAGAGTAATTCAGAAGGATATGTACATAAAGAATATAGCAAATGTTCCTTTCATATCCTTGCATTTACTTTCATTATTTTCACTTAATTGTATATTTCATTACAATCCAGTTAGTCTCACAATGCACTATACTTCATTAGAGATTTACCAAAAAAAAAATGATCACTGTCACTGGTGTAACCCCTTTAATGAACATAGAAATCCACACTAGTGCTACAGAGGGTAATTGCTACTTGTGCATCACTATCCAAAGGCAGGACTTTATCTAATTTATCTCATTTAACTTTCCTCATTAATTTTCTCTCATTTATCTTTCTTATCCCTCCTATCTTAACCTCTTATTTTCTTTTTTTATTCTTTTCTACATTTTTTTTCTCATTTTAGTAGCTGGCACTTATCTATATCAAATATCCTGTAATTGGATTTTGCCTAGCTGCCTAAACATTGATGAAGATTTTGTACTGCCTTGTAATTTGGCCTATGCTTTTTGTCAATAAACCTTATTGTTCACCCTGCTCTTAAAATTACTCAGCATAGTTATCAGTACAAACTTCTTCCCAGTTGCTACAGCTGGTTGATGTGATATAATTGACAATCATGCAGTTTGAGTGTAATTGGAAAAGATGTTCTGCCCTGGAGAGATGGCCTAATAACAAAATATCACAATTGCTAGATACCACCTAACTTGTAGTTTTCTGCTATAAAACTGATCTTGTTTTAGACTCATTTTTTTCTTGTGAAGAAAATCTTATATTTTATGTTTCAGATAGAAACTTTGAGATATCTGTGATGAGAGAAAAATTCTATTGTATGATAAAATTCACTTTTAAGAATTGATTTCTGAAGCACCAGGTGAACCATTTGAGAGATTAATTGAACTTGAGAATCCAGTGAAATGGTTAAAACTATCAGCTAAAAGACGTAATTGAATCATCATGGCTTCCCTGTGGTATTTGTGGCTCCAAATGATGAAATCAAATTAGCTATATAAGATAAAAATTAGTTAAGGCTGTTAATCATGAAAGGCCAAAATATTGGTTAGGCTCAGAGACATGGCCCTATTATATGTCAAGGGTTATACAATAATTAGAAAGGTAAACCAAGGTAGTATATGACTAAGAACTTAATTAGAAAAGGAGGTGAGTCATGAATCAGTTCACATTTATTAAATACCAGCTGGATGCACGTGACTTCAACAGAGGCTACAGGGAAATATTACAGGATATAATTGAGTAACTCTTCTAATATTATTTATATTTATCAATGATTGGCAATTAATGAAAACTATAGGAATGTTTTTAGGTATGATTGTTTCTACTAGGATGCAAAACTAGTATCAGCTCACCAATATCACAGATATCATGCTGCTAATTTTAATGTAATATTGAGACAGCCAAGTAAAAACGAACCCCTGGAGAATACCCAACCGGCCTGTGCACTGGGAGGATGGTGGGGAGCCTCAGGAAGTTCCTGCCTTTTGCAGCGGGGAGGAGGCTGGCTCTCTTCTTCCCGTGTGGTAATCTGGGATTCAATCTGTGAGGCAGGAAACCTGCTAACAGGACTCTCTTGCTTTGTTGAGGGTTCCTGTTTCCCTTTTTATCCTTTTTACCCAATAAACACTGCCCTACTCACCCTACAATATGTCCACATGCCTAAATTATCCTGGTCCTCTGACAAAAACCCGTTTTTTTCCTATAACAATAATATAATCAGTTCTAATGAACTACGATAGAAGCATTCCTAAGGAACACTGTATTAACAAATCTTGTCTTAAAAACAACTTCTGGCCAGGCTTGGTGGTCATTCTTGTAATCCCAGCACTTTGGGAGGCTGAAGTGGGCAGATCCTGAGTCAAGGAGTTCAAGACCAGCCTAGGCAAGAGGATGAAACCCCATCCCTACTAAAAATTTGCTGGGCATGGTGGCGTGTTCCTGTAATCCCAGCTATTCAGCAGGCTGAGGTGGGAAGATCTCTTGAACCCGGGAGGTGGAGGTTTCAGTGAACCAAGATCACTCCACTGCGCTCCAGCCTGGGTGACAGAGCAAGACCCTGTCTCAAAAATAAAAGAAAAAACAACAAAAAAAGACTTGTTTAAGCAAGAAAAAGCTTTAGAATTTTAAACAATTAGGTGTTTTAATATGAACAATAAAGATGTTTTAATAGATATAAATGTATACTCATAAAACAAACATCCCTGGTCAAAATGGTGGGACAATATTTACCATCTGCACAAAGTTAATTATATTTTCAGCTTAATTTTCTCATTTCCAACAGCAGTAGCATTTAATCTGCTTAGGCATTCTCATCACTGTCTTATTCTTTTCCCATTGTTATGATAAAAGAGGAGCAAAAGTGGCCCAAATAAAGCAAATTATTTCCTTTAGGACCAATGCCAGTCTACTTTATGATGTAAATCCTGTGTTCTCATTCACAAATCCTATTACATCTAAATCAAGCTACATAAACCTGTCCCTTAAGAAAAATACCTACATAAAACACACTATTATTATAACTTCTAGTTTGTCAGGGATAAAGGTTCTGATAAGGTTATCAGCCAGAGTGTGACAGAAATCCAGTTCTAATCATAGATTATGCTGCAGATCACAGAGGAAGTCAGATTTCTACCGTTTCATTTTTTACCAATGCTGCTGTCATATGATCAGGCTTTCTTGTGATTTTATATTTGTATAGATGTTTTATTGATTAAATTTAATTCATTTTAAAATAAGATGTATTGTTTCCCCCCCTTATAGAAATTTTTTATTATAGAAAATATTTTAAATTTTGAGCATCGGAAAGGGAAATTGAGAAAATGCTATATTTAATGTAATCATCAATATCATTTTAGTATACAGGTTTCCATTCTTTTTCCTATGACTATATGGTCTAATGTGTGTTTAAATGAAACGGAAATCTTGCTCTGTATTCTGTTACCTGATTTTTTTCAGTTGATTAAAGCGTATTCACTAAGTATTCTATAACGTGTCAGTTCAATCATGCACTGTGAGTTATTCAACTACTACTGTTTATTTCAAGTATTATTTAACTTTTTGTAATTTTCTTGCTTATGATCAATTCCTAGAAATTTCCATTTTGCATAAAATATTTAGTTTAGTAAGACATATAAACTCTTAGAAATCATGCCTGAAAATATTTTGCTTAAACACTATTCTTAAGACAGACTATGAATGTTAGAACATTCAACGGGCATTATTTTAATGAACATATAAACACGACTTTTAAGTTTTATGAAACTCCAAATAAAACAGTATCCCAAAGGTATTCCATTTTCTTGAAGTAAAAAGTGAAAAATAATTCCCTTTGATTGAAAAAATAATACTCATTCAGCATGAAAACACCCGTATATGACTAATTGCTTGCCTTTGCTGGTGAAAAACATTTCATGCCAAGATATTTACATTCCTATAGTCCTAAAGCTGGGAGCATGCCACTGAAGGGTCTTTAAACACCTATAATTATAAATTAAGTTATATAGAAACATTTCCCTGGATGTATGCAAATAAATTAGAAATTTGAACGTTAACGAAACATAAAAACTAGTGAAAAATACCAAACTATACTTTTACATGCTTATCCTTAGCAAACTAACACAGGAACAGAACATTAAATACAGCATGTTCTCACCTATAAGTGGGAGCTAAATGATGAGAACTTAAATACAAAGAAAGAAACAACAGGCATTGGGGTCTACTTGGTGGAAGAGAGGGTGAGAGGAGGGAGAGGAGCAGAAAAAATAACTATTGGGTACTGGGCTTAATACCTAGGTGATGAAATAATATGTACAACAAACCCGCATGACCCAAGTTTATCTATTAAGACACCTTCACGTGTACCCACAAATCTAATTTGAAATTTTAAAAAAAGGCCTAGAGACAAGTTTTTTTTTTTAATAATCATATAGTGATTTTTGTTCATGTATATTTGTCCTTATAACAAGGCTGTAAGATGTAGATGTGTAATTCATAGATCTCAAAATGATGAATAATAAGAAAATAATCTCCAGCAACTGTTGAAAAGGCAACTTCTGTCTCATTGTCACATGTTCATCACTACTTGTTTTTAGAAGTGCCATCAAAAGATAAACTTAATTTTGGCCAGTCAGCAAATAATATGAGTCATATTTATTGATCTATTTGGTTTTGGAAGTCTCAGTTTTAGAATTCTAATAAAACGGGCTTTCCCTATGTTGAAGTTTCTTGGATTAGCCCAATAACACTAAAAAAATTAAATAAAATTGTCTCTAGTTCTGATTACCTGGTATTGAAAGATCATAGTCAAGATGTATTATAATACAGGTTTTAAAAAATTAGGATCATGTAAATTTGAAGATTTTCATATAATACATCTGATACTCTCTTTATTCTATGGCTTTAATGCCCTCTTCCTGGCCTACCCCGACCTTCCACACACACAATAGTAGGCTGGGAAGTAGCCCTCTCCAAGATATTCATATGCTAATCCCTGGGACCTGTGAATGTTACTATTATAGCAATAAATAAATAAATATCTAAAAAGTCTTTGCAGATATGATTAAGTTCAAGATTTTGAGATGAAGAGATTATTTTGTATTATCTGGGTAGTTCCGATGTAATCACCTGTATCTTTATGAGAAGGAGATAGACGGCTATTTCACACACAAACAGAAATTGATGAGGATAGAGCAGAGAAGGGGTTGCAGATGTGGACTTAAAGACTGAACTAATATGGCCACGAACCAGGTAATCCCACAGTTAACAGAACCTGGAAGAGGCAAGGATAGAATTTTCCCCCAGAGACTCTTAAGTCTCTATGATATCTGCTCATTGCTACAGATTTCAAACTTGTGGACTCCAGAAGAATAAATTTCTGCAGTTATTATATATATATATATATATATATATTTTTTTTTAGGTGGAGTCTCATTCTGTCGCCAGGCTGGAGTGCAGTGGCACGATATCTGCTCACTGCAACGTCCGCCTCCTGGGTTCAAGCGATTCTCCCGCCTCAGCCTCCCGGGTAGCTGGGACTACAGGTTCGTGCAACCATGCCTGGCTAATTTTTGTATTTTTGTACAGACAGGGCTTCACCATGTTGGCCGGTATGGTCTTAATCTCTTGACGTCGTGATCTGCCAGCCTCAGCCTCCCACAGTGCTGGGATTACAGGCGTGAGCCACCGCGCCCAGCCAATTTCTGCAGTTTTAAACCACCAAGTTTGTAATGATCTGTGGTAATTTGTTACAGCAGCCATGGGAAACTAGTACACCAACCAAAATCTCTCCCCACCTAACCTCTCTGTCACTAAAATATAATGCTGAAGAGTGTAATATCTAAATACTTGTGGAGTAGTGTAATTAATTTCAAAATTGATTCACTCCTTTTGGGCAATTACATCACTACTTCAGAATCAGTCCATTGCTAATCTTTAAATGGCATGCAAATAGAAATTTGTTTTTTTTTTATTATTTGGCTGATGTAATTACTGTGAAGGTCTATGACAGGAAATGAGGTACTCTTGTTTCATAAGCATCTCTGCAAATTCTCAGTGTATTTCCAACATTCTAACAATATAATACTTTTTTGTTTGTTTTTAGAATAAAGTTCTAGGATGCAGAAATAAATAAATTTAGAGTTCTGAATATTTCCAAACTTGTAAAAAAAAATTGTCAAAATGAGTTAAGCACCTAGAAAAATATCCCTAATCAAATAACTTTTTATTGCAACAAACTTTGAAAGCAAAGCAGGAGAAAGCAAGCGATAATCATCATCAGTATGATGGTGTAATACTTTTTAGTTAGGATAATGAATTACATGATATCATCAAAAATATTAAAATTCTAATAGCCAAGTAGCAGCTCTACATTTATCAGTTATCACTGCTGCCTTAAAAATTGGGAGAGGGTTTAAATTACTAATTGTTCATTATCTGTCAGTTTAGTTTCATACCAAATATTCTTCACTATGACTTTTTGACAAATTTTAACACTATAAACGAATAGTGCTATATTTGGCCCAGAGAAGTGAGTGAAGAGCATCACTTTTAGCTATATTCTTAGATTTTTATGACCATTTTGACCACTTCAAAGGCATCTGTGATTCTTATTAACTGATGTATCCTGGATAGCTAAAAGTGTTGAGTCCTTTACCCTTGTGATAAGTAATTAATTTTAAACAGAAGTATTATTAATCATATATTTAATTATAGTTTTTCTACTGTGCTTCATGAAAAAATGCATGGCACTCATAGACAGTGATACTATTTGTAAGGTACACCAATGTAAACAAAAAAGATAGCTTGCAGCAGCTGAAAGTGACTAACCCAAGGACTCTAGCCACACCTGGTTCCTCATGAGAAGCTCAACATCCCAGCACATCTGTAAACTATTACCTGTGAGACTACTGGGAAGGGTTTTGCTCAGAAAAACATATAGAGTACACAATTTCTTTTCAAAAAGATAGGCTTGCTAATGTATCAAAAATGATCTGTCTGCTCAATCTGCTCAATAGGGTAACTACAGTTCCCCAGGAGTCTGTATATTCTATAATCACCTAAAAGGAGCTTCTGAATATCACGTTGCTGGTCCAATTAATTGCTCAGCAATGACAGATAATGTGGACAAATCAAGGAGGCAATGCTCACTTGGTTTGCATTTCTCTTACAGAATTCTAAATTAGGTGCTTGAGTTTATTTGTTGTTGTTTTCTTGTTTGTTTGTTTGTTTGGTTTGCTTTGGTTTGGTTTTTTGAGACAGGGTTCCACTTCCTTACCCAGGCTGGAGTGCAGTGGAGCAATCATGGCTCAATGCACCCTCCACCTCCCAGGCTCAAGTGGTCCTCTCACCTCAGTCTCTTGAGCAGCGGGGACTACAGGTGTGTACAGCCATGCCTGGCTAATTATTATTATTTTGTAGTTTTGTAGAGTCAAGGTCTTGCCATCTTATCCAGGCTGGTCTCACACTCCTAAGCTCAAGGGATCTGCCCATCTCAGCCTCCCAACAAGTTGGGATTACAGGTGTGAGCCACCACACACAGCGAGTATTTTTTTTTTTCTTTTTTGTATTGCAAATGCTCATTTGGAGAGTGAAGTTTCAAATGTAAATAATTTTTTGATGGTACATCATAAATGATTAATATGAATTAAAGCTTTTCAGCTTTGTATTTTCCCCCATTTTAGAAGCACATATATTTTTAAGATCTAACAGCTCTCCAGTGACCATCACAAAAGCAGGGTTCCAATCTATTAGTATCATAATTACTTTGCTAAGATTCATTAAAGAATGAAAAACAGGCTGGGTGCTGTGGCTTACGCCTGTAATCCCAGCACTTTGGGAGGCTGAAGCAGGTGGATCATAAGGTCAGGAGATCGAGACCATCCTGGCCAACATGGTGAAACTCCATCTCTAATAAAATACAAAAAAATTAGTCGGGTGTGGTGGTGCATGCCTGTAGTCCCAGCTACTCAGGAGGCTGAGGCAGGGGAATCACTTGAACCCAGGAGGCAGAGGTTGCGGTGAGCCAAGATCTCACCACTGCACTCTAGCCTAGTGACAGAGCAAGACTCCATCTCAAAAAAAAAAAAAAA
>NW_016836615.1:559533-604103 GCF_001698545.2 Rhinopithecus bieti | reverse complement strand
TATATATATATATATATATATATATTTTTTTTTAGGTGGAGTCTCATTCTGTCGCCAGGCTGGAGTGCAGTGGCACGATATCTGCTCACTGCAACGTCCGCCTCCTGGGTTCAAGCGATTCTCCCGCCTCAGCCTCCCGGGTAGCTGGGACTACAGGTTCGTGCAACCATGCCTGGCTAATTTTGTATTTTGTACAGACAGGGCTTCACCATGTTGGCCGGTATGGTCTTAATCTCTTGACGTCGTGATCTGCCAGCCTCAGCCTCCCACAGTGCTGGGATTACAGGCGTGAGCCACCGCGCCCAGCCAATTTCTGCAGTTTTAAACCACCAAGTTTGTAATGATCTGTGGTAATTTGTTACAGCAGCCATGGGAAACTAGTACACCAACCAAAATCTCTCCCCACCTAACCTCTCTGTCACTAAAATATAATGCTGAAGAGTGTAATATCTAAATACTTGTGGAGTAGTGTAATTAATTTCAAAATTGATTCACTCCTTTTGGGCAATTACATCACTACTTCAGAATCAGTCCATTGCTAATCTTTAAATGGCATGCAAATAGAAATTTGTTTTTTTTTTATTATTTGGCTGATGTAATTACTGTGAAGGTCTATGACAGGAAATGAGGTACTCTTGTTTCATAAGCATCTCTGCAAATTCTCAGTGTATTTCCAACATTCTAACAATATAATACTTTTTTGTTTGTTTTAGAATAAAGTTCTAGGATGCAGAAATAAATAAATTTAGAGTTCTGAATATTTCCAAACTTGTAAAAAAAAATTGTCAAAATGAGTTAAGCACCTAGAAAATATCCCTAATCAAATAACTTTTATTGCAACAAACTTTGAAAGCAAAGCAGGAGAAAGCAAGCGATAATCATCATCAGTATGATGGTGTAATACTTTTAGTTAGGATAATGAATTACATGATATCATCAAAATATTAAAATTCTAATAGCCAAGTAGCAGCTCTACATTTATCAGTTATCACTGCTGCCTTAAAATTGGGAGAGGGTTTAAATTACTAATTGTTCATTATCTGTCAGTTTAGTTTCATACCAAATATTCTTCACTATGACTTTTGACAAATTTTAACACTATAAACGAATAGTGCTATATTTGGCCCAGAGAAGTGAGTGAAGAGCATCACTTTTAGCTATATTCTTAGATTTTATGACCATTTTGACCACTTCAAAGGCATCTGTGATTCTTATTAACTGATGTATCCTGGATAGCTAAAAGTGTTGAGTCCTTTACCCTTGTGATAAGTAATTAATTTTAAACAGAAGTATTATTAATCATATATTTAATTATAGTTTTCTACTGTGCTTCATGAAAAAATGCATGGCACTCATAGACAGTGATACTATTTGTAAGGTACACCAATGTAAACAAAAAAGATAGCTTGCAGCAGCTGAAAGTGACTAACCCAAGGACTCTAGCCACACCTGGTTCCTCATGAGAAGCTCAACATCCCAGCACATCTGTAAACTATTACCTGTGAGACTACTGGGAAGGGTTTTGCTCAGAAAACATATAGAGTACACAATTTCTTTTCAAAAGATAGGCTTGCTAATGTATCAAAATGATCTGTCTGCTCAATCTGCTCAATAGGGTAACTACAGTTCCCCAGGAGTCTGTATATTCTATAATCACCTAAAAGGAGCTTCTGAATATCACGTTGCTGGTCCAATTAATTGCTCAGCAATGACAGATAATGTGGACAAATCAAGGAGGCAATGCTCACTTGGTTTGCATTTCTCTTACAGAATTCTAAATTAGGTGCTTGAGTTTATTTGTTGTTGTTTTCTTGTTTGTTTGTTTGTTTGGTTTGCTTTGGTTTGGTTTTTTGAGACAGGGTTCCACTTCCTTACCCAGGCTGGAGTGCAGTGGAGCAATCATGGCTCAATGCACCCTCCACCTCCCAGGCTCAAGTGGTCCTCTCACCTCAGTCTCTTGAGCAGCGGGGACTACAGGTGTGTACAGCCATGCCTGGCTAATTATTATTATTTTGTAGTTTTGTAGAGTCAAGGTCTTGCCATCTTATCCAGGCTGGTCTCACACTCCTAAGCTCAAGGGATCTGCCCATCTCAGCCTCCCAACAAGTTGGGATTACAGGTGTGAGCCACCACACACAGCGAGTATTTTTTTTTTTCTTTTTTGTATTGCAAATGCTCATTTGGAGAGTGAAGTTTCAAATGTAAATAATTTTTTGATGGTACATCATAAATGATTAATATGAATTAAAGCTTTTCAGCTTTGTATTTTCCCCATTTTAGAAGCACATATATTTTAAGATCTAACAGCTCTCCAGTGACCATCACAAAAGCAGGGTTCCAATCTATTAGTATCATAATTACTTTGCTAAGATTCATTAAAGAATGAAAACAGGCTGGGTGCTGTGGCTTACGCCTGTAATCCCAGCACTTTGGGAGGCTGAAGCAGGTGGATCATAAGGTCAGGAGATCGAGACCATCCTGGCCAACATGGTGAAACTCCATCTCTAATAAAATACAAAAAAATTAGTCGGGTGTGGTGGTGCATGCCTGTAGTCCCAGCTACTCAGGAGGCTGAGGCAGGGGAATCACTTGAACCCAGGAGGCAGAGGTTGCGGTGAGCCAAGATCTCACCACTGCACTCTAGCCTAGTGACAGAGCAAGACTCCATCTCAAAAAAAAAAAAAAAAAAAAAAAACCCAAACAAAAAACAACAACAAAAAAAACCTATTTCACAGTTAGATGTACTTTTGGCTACAGGTAAGAAAATACTGAATTATACGTGGTTTAAACACTATGTTTAAAAAATTTCTCATATATAAAGTCTGGAAATGGGCTGCTGTTGGCAAAATGGCTCAGTGCTATCAGAGCTCTAGATCTTCTTTCAAATCCCCACAAAGTAACACATTAGGCACATAGAAAGGCACTAGGCAGGAGATAAAACCTCCTTTCCTTCTACAACACTCTGTTCTTCCAGGAAGGAAAACTCTTCCTAGAAAGGCACACATGAGATTTCTTACAACTCGTTAGTTGAAATTTGTAAGAAGCCTACCCCAATTTAAACCACTGGCAAAAAAGTTTGGATTATGGTTGCTTAATCAATTGTAATGCTTCCTTTGGACCTGCAGGAGGATTTGATCTGCCTGAGAGCTTGGCTGTTCCTCTAAACACGTGGAGCAAATTAGGATTCTGTTAACAGAGAAGAATAAAGGTATCCGCCACTACAACCTATACACAGCTTTTCTGTTTCATTTTGCTTTTCTTTAATATGTAAAAGTGAATTATTCTTATTTTATATTTTTATGAGTCTCTTGTTTTCTAGAGAAGCAGCCAATCCTTTGCTTCAGTAAGACTATACAGATTCAACTAAATAGAGAATTAATTTAGTAATCATAGTTTTCCCTAAGTAAATTATTAGATTTTAGATTTTTTTTTTTTTTTTTTTTTTTTTTTTTTTTTTTTTTTTTTTTTTTTTTTGAGATGGCAGTCTCGCTCTGTCGCCCAGGCCCAGGCTGGAGTGCAGTGGCGCGATCTCGGTTCACTGCAAGCTGCGCCTCCCGGGTTCACGCCATTCTCCTGCCTCAGAGTCCCGAGTAGCTGGGACTACAGGCGCCCGCCACCTCGCCCGGCTAGTTTTTTGTATTTTTTAGTAGAGACGGGGTTTCACCATGTTAGCCAGGATGGTCTCGATCTCCTGACCTCGTGATCCGCCCGTCTCGGCCTTCCAAAGTGCTGGGATCACAGGCTTGAGCCACCGTGCCCGGCCTAGATTTTAGATCTTAGTCTATGAGGAACACTATGAAAAATATAAAGATAAGACAAAGAAGCAAACAAAAAAACAGATGAAGTGTGTTCCAACCAATCAGCAAGATTCAACTTAACCAGTAAAGAGGAAAAATCTATGTAGTATTAGATGTCTCATTGGAAATTTCATACATCTGTGTTTTGAGAAAGATGAAAAAATATCATAGACAATGTTAAGAATATTAGAATAAGGAAATCAGGAACTTTTAAAGACCCAAAAATAGAAAGTTAATGATATTTTTGAAATTTATATAATTATCATTTACTAAGTTATGGTAGATGTGTGGTAGTTGTAAATTTTGTTTGAATAAGCATAGTCTACTATTTTCCCTTTTAGAGTTGGAAAATAAGTGGTTTCCTTTCATCAGAGATGCTTTAATCTCATTTTAGCTGTCCTATCCCCCAGTCTTCATTTCAAATTCAAAGCAATTCTAAGAATCATGTAAACAGCTTCTAAAATATGTAAATTATCTTAATTGGGAAATATGAGACATCAATCAGTAGAACCTTAAACAGATCTATTCATTGTGTTTGGCTTAAACGTATCCAAATACAGATACAGGTCAATCAATCTCTCTCTATCTATAAAATCTTGTTTTAGGCAAACACATTAAGAAATCCTCATTCCTTTTGGGTCTTTTGTATGGTATCAGATTGTAAATGTAGGTTGAGTCATAAAATTTTTCTAAACATTTTAAATTGCTACAATACAATTTCCCAATTTGCTTTTATATAAAAAAAATTTCTATCTAAATTTTTACTGGGTGCATATTTTTTTCTGCCTATACAAGTGACAGGATAGGCATTTACCAATATTTCATGCGATACCTGTCTTCTAAATACCTGTCTTGGTTGGATACCGTCAAGAGCAAAAGCTCACTCTTACTATTTCTAGTGAATTTTCAGTGAAACCACCTTTGCATAAATCGTAACAGTGAGAAAATAATGACAGTGAAAAAGATCTGACCTAACTGACTCCATCTTGCTTCTAACTTCCAAGCTGTTCATTCCTGAGAGTGGGCTCAACTAACTTTGGGACAAACTCATTTTACAGTTTAACTTTGAAATAAAGAGGACAATAGCTCTGTTCCAAAACAAACCCCCTTCTTGCCTAGGGACCAGACTGCCTTTGTAAAACTAATAAATTAGTCACAAATTAGAAGTTATGGCTCAGGAGTCATGCAGCTAGATGTCACAAGATCACTAATCTCCCAAATTGCTCTAATAGACAACATTAATATTATAAAACCTAAGATTCATGTTTGAAGTATTTTTCAGACTCTGCACTGGTTGGATCAGCTGGTGCCACCCAGATCTATAGACTGGCTTATCTGGTCTTCTAGTGCCCCACCGAGGAACCGACTGACTCAATGCAAGATGACGGTTTTGATTCCCTGTGATTTCATCTCCAGTCCAACCAATCAGTACTCTCCACGAGCTGGTCCCCTACCCACAAAATTATCTTTCTTTAAGAAACCCCAGTCTCCAAATTTTTGAAGAGCCTGATTTGAGTAATAATAAAACTCCAGTCTTGTGTTCAGCCAGCACTGCATGAATTAAACTCTCTCTTCTCCTGTCTTGATAAACCGACTCTGTCTAGGCAGCAAGCAAGGAGAACCCTTTGGGTGCTACCTATCACATGTATATCACATTGTATTATACATTGAACATTACATTAATATACTGGTATTTTGGGCTTAAGGGTTTTGATACACTGAGAAGTGCAGAGAAATAAAATCTCCTGAAGAGAGAACCATGTGCTCAAATCTAGATATTGATTCAGTGTTACAGAGAAAAACTTAAAATCATCCAGACTTTTAATTAATTAAATATCTGTATTTGAATGCATACTACATAAGACAGAAACATGGATAGCAAAAAAGCTTGCTCTAAGAAGAGCTAAAGTAAATTATCGTGGAACATAAAAACTTTTTTTTAAAACGGTCAATTTAAAATAAAAAACTGTTAAAAGCACTTTTTTTCAACAAAAAGCATAATTCAGTTTTAAGTTATGCCTCTTTTGGCTATGACTTTATAATCTGAAAATGGTCATAGTATCCAATAAAATGTCCTTTTGATTTCATTTCTAGCTTTTAAGGACAAAAAGGATAAAGGTATAGGCTTACCTTCTGAATTAAAGCCTTAGTTCTTAAGTGCAAACTTTGAACTACAAATAAAATACCAACAAAGTGTATTCTTGAACATCTGCTTGGCATTTTTCTTATGTTCTTTATTTATTTATTTATTTTGAGACTGAGTCTCACTCTGTCGCCCAGGCTGGAGTGCAGTGGTGTGATCTCAGCTCACTGCAACCTCCGCCTCCCAGGTTCAAGTGATTCTCCTACCTCAGCCTCCCGAGTAGCTGGGATTACCAGCACCCACCACCACGCCCAGCTAATTTTTGTATTTTTAGTAGAGATGAGTTTTCTTCATGTTGACCAGGCTGGTCTCCAACTCCTGACCTCACCTCGGCTTCCCAAAGTGTTGTGATTATAGGCGTGAGACACTAGGCCCAGCCTGTTCATTTATTTTTTATTCCCTATTTTAAGTGTGGTAGGCAGAATGATGGCCCCTAGAACTGTGAGATAGTAAATGGGTGTTAATTTAAGCCTCTGGGTTTGTGGTAACTTGTTATTTAGCAACAGGAAATGAATATGTTAATATTGAGGTTTTTGATTAAAAAGAAAAGATTTATTATTGTCAAGTAATTTACCACAAGGGCCGAGTGTTATACATATATTCTATATTGAGTAGACTGGATTTAACAGAATCTTTCAAACTGACTTTTGGTATATGCATTTTCTTTTGAATCCTGAGACATTTAAATATATTAACTTTACATGCAGATTTCTAGAATATAATTGTTAATAATATTTATTTAAATTAGTTATTTAATAGGCAGACATATATAGAAGTTTGGAGACCTGAGTTTAAATCTTAACTCCATTGTGAATCTACCTGTATAATCTGAAATGTACTGATATTTCTAGTTCTATCTACTTTTGAAACTAACATTCCTGGATAAGTGCAAAGGGATTTTATTGTTATTTTTTCTGGAGAAGTATATTTTTCTCATATAACTAGCCTTAGTTGCAGTGCCCATGGGCGAGTCCAACAGTGGTGATAGCAACAAACAGAATGTCTCATTCCTTATGTCAGCCACTTAGACAGTCAATCATTTTTATTGGAAATAATGATTGCAGAGTGACATCAACCAAAAGTATCAGCACTGCGATTATTTTTTGTGTCATTATACAAGGAATCTTTAATAAAGAGTGCAGTTATAATTTCTTAAGGAATATATCACGAGAAAAAAAACATGAGTCCCTCTAATGGCCATCAAGTAGACACATTATTTGCAAGACTTACACTATTTGATCAAATGTGTTGATCAAATTCAGTAGATACGGTGTCAGTAGATAGGGCCTTAGAGGATATGTTAAAATAATGCCAAACATCTACAAATTTAAATATACATTTAGTACTAAAATACCCTTTGAATGAGAGTGTAGTGTATATTAATCATTTCAAAAGATGAAAAGAAGGCCAAGTATGAGTGCTCTGCAAGCACCAACAATGGATAGTTATGTTTCACTATCCATGAAGAATATATACACTCTCTCTCTTTCTCTCTCTCTATGTGTGTGCGTGTGTGTGTGTGCGTGTGTGTATATATATATATGCATGAATTTGAGAAAAATGCCAAGTGGATTTTCAAGAACATACTTTGTTGACAAGTATTTTATTTGTAGTTCAACGTTTGCACTTGGAAACTAAGGTCTTAATTCAGAAGGTAAGCCTACACCTTTATCCATTTTGTCCTTAAAATAAATATATATTAGTTTTTTCCAATCATTAGATTGTTTAGTTTTTTAAATCACCCTAGGGCCAAAATTACTAATTCACAGCTTAAACATATGATTCAATGCTGAAAGTTTAAAAACTATCTTCCTCTGCAAAATGTTTTCTCCTACTCAAGGGTAAAATTGAGTTTTGTGTCAATCAGCATAAGAAATCAAGTTTTACCATTTGGCCCCAGAAATAACCATTGTATCTTTATCAAATGCATCATTCTATGCACAGGTATTTAGAATACTCTACTAATGAGGTCATGGTTTTGTATTGAATGTCTATGTATGAGGCTTCTTAGTGTTTTTCCTGCTCTCTGTCTGTAGATCGTAAGTCTCAGCAGAGACACATCTAGCAAATGCAGGGCCACAAGGTGTTATAAGGTAAGCAAATGTGAGGAATGATGAAAATTCAGTCAAACAACTTGTAAAATCCTGAGCCCTATTTATTGTTGGTACTTTAATACTGTCATCTTCACAGGGAAATGATTTTTTAAAATAGCAGATCCTAACTCTAAATTGAAAAAAATGTCTCAATTTATTTCAGTACAAATTTATCTTTTCTACAAAACTTTGAAGTGACAAATATGTATTTGAAAGAAGCATAATTCAATTAAAGCATTCTAGAACTCAGACTGTACTAGATGCTGAAGGGCAGCGGTACCAACCTTTTGGGCACTAGGGACCAGTTTTGTGGAAGACGATCTTTCCCTGGACAGGTGGGGGTGGGGATGGTTTCGGGATGAAACTGTTCCGCCTCACATCATCAGGCATTACTTAGAGTCTCATAAGGAGCATGCAACCTACATCTCTTGCATGCACAATTCACAATAGGGTTTGAGCTCCTGTGAGAATCTAATGCTGCTGCTGATCTGACAGGAGGCAGAGCTCAGGAACTCAGGCGGTAATGCTCTCTTGCCTGCTGCTCACCTGTTGCTGTGTGGCCCAATTTCTAACAAGCCACAGACTAGTATGGTCCACCGTCCCAGGGTTGGGGCCCTCTACTGTAAGGGAACCGCCCATGTGTTCCTTTAGGACTGAGATACTAATTATTCCTCCAGCTGCTGGAAATATTACTTGTTGATCGCTCACAGCCAAGTTCTTGCTCAGGAATTACCCTTAGCCAAAGTAAGGTGTCTCATGGTTATGCACCCCTTCAGGCACAGCCTTCATGTCATGACTGGTTGATGTGTAGGTGCAAAGCTACCAGGTCCTTGTCTCAATTCTGGACATTTGTGAAAGACTAGCCCAGCTTCGGTGCTCTACATGGGAACAGCTTCTATTGGTACTGAATTGCAGCAAATCTTTTCCTTCTGACCAGTCATGCTTCTCTCACTCCATTACAGATATTGTTCCTGGAAACACACTCTAATAAATTGCTTGCACGCAAATCTCCATCTCTGAGTCTGTTATCGAGGTACTGAACAAACAACCATTAAAATCAGAACTTGTCCAGGAAAAGAGACACTAGATCACTTCATGATAGCTGGCAATGAGGACCTCATCACTTGAAATAGATGGTGTGATAATAGTTCTTGGCATTCAGTAACACTGAAACCCTTAACATTCACACTGATGGTGAATTGGGATGGCACATCTAGCCACAGCTGAATAACTAATCTGCCAGCAATAGAGCAATGCTCAATCCCCAAAATGGTGCCACTTCTTGATAAGACCAACAGCCAGTCGGTAACAGATGATTATACTGGATTCCTTGCATCCTTGAAGTCGGAAAGATTCATCTGGGCAAAACTGGAAATATTCTGAGTATGGATTACCTTTCCTGCTTATAAGCTTTAGAAGAACCAATCACTGAAGCCATATAGAATGTTTGTTCCAACAACTTATGATCTTATAAAATACTGTATTGCTTCTAGAGACCTACTTTATAGTAAAGAAAGGAGGGAAGTCAGCAGATACCCACTGGTCACATAGCACCTAAACTGCCAGTCTGACAGACCAATCTGGCTTTAGAAGATGCAGATGAGGTGCTAACTTGGAGATGATACAGTGCAAGTGTAGGTGTCTTCTCTGTGATGCAGTAATTATCTTATATGAATGACAGTTATATGGTGCTATGTTTCCAATAGGTAGAATGTGTGGATCCAGAGATGAAGCAGTGGACCCAGGAGTAGTCCTGCTCATTATCACTCCCAATGACAATCTGGGGGGAATTTGTGTTTCCCATTTCCACAAATTAGACTCTGTGGATCTGGGAGTCCTACATTCCTGAGGAAAGTGCTTCCATTAGGGAATAAAGCCAGAATTCCTTTACATTTAAACTATAGCTGCCACCCAGTTACTTTAAATTATTTGATCAAAGAGATCAGGAACAAAGAAAAGAAGTCACTCTCCTGGCAAAAGTAATAGATCCTGATCATCACTGGATCCAGAAAAGAATATGTTTGGCACCCAGATGAGATAATGAGGCATCGCTTGCTAATTCCTTACCAAGTTTTGATGGCAGTGCATCAGAGCAGTTGCCACAACTTGACAGGCATGTTGAACAGTGGCATAGACCCCTTGGGATTGAGGATCTGGATCATCCCGCTAGGTAAGCTGACCAGACTGGTAGAGATGCTAGCTGAGTGTTTGGAGAATACAGATTGGAAGGATAGTAGAGGACAGAGACAATATGTGTCAGTTTTCCCATGACCATCTGCAGCAGTGGGGCGTGGTTTTACTCTCTAATCTTGTATATTCACCTTGGAAAAGAAACTAACCACTAATGTGGAGGGGCTGTTTCCAGAAGGGATGAGATTATTATCTGAAGCAAGTGGGTCCACAGAGTGTAAATTATGGACAAAAGAGAATCCTGCGGTGTGCCAATCACATCTCCCCTTTAGGATTAAGCTCTTATTCTTCCATTATGGCTTATTGTTAAATCCCTGGCCAAAGGAAGTTTCTTCACTCGAGGGCATGTCCCTTCCTTTAGGCAGCCTACATCCAATGACAGCTCCCCGGGGAGTACAAAAGCCTGCTTACCATTCCCCCAATTTTGGATGTATATGCCCAGTTTTGTACATGTGTGAAAGACCCCCATGGCTTCAGAGAGCCCCATAACACCAAATAGTGCTTGTGTTGCAGCTGCTTTGCTTTTACAATATTTTGTCTGCTCAATCCTGATTTTGTTCTTGAGAGCACACCTCAGTAAGCTTGCTGCATGTAAATCTCAGTCTCAGAGTCTGTATCCCAGGGTAGCTGACACATGTGTGGAAATCACTACAGATTATAGCAAAGACAAAGACCCCTGAATTTCTCCTGGACAAAATGAGATTCCACAAAACACTGTGATGAATCACCATAAGCATAAACTGTAGCAGTACCATAAGAAATAAGCAAGAACAGGGCTAAATTATATGTGAAATTTATAAGTCAGGATCAATATAGAAAACACTCTATTTGTAAAATAAACAAATACATCACAGATATTTAAAAATCACACAGGTTTTAAAGGTTCATATTCCAGATGTCCAGTAATATATTAATAATGTCTGTACCATGATCTCAATAAAGCTGGTTCCTGGAATATAGTACATCCAGACTATTCCTAAATAATATAACCATGCTTTCACTTCTGGCTTCTGCAGCTGGATCTTTCTCTCCACTTAGATTGTTTTGTTCCTTTCCTGTTCTTTAATTCCCTGTATACACCTATAACTATAAAGTTTCCCACACTGTAAAGGAAGTGATGATAATCCAATGTTTTACAAATAACTTATTCTAAATGTTTATCTAAATACTTGAAATTTGAATGTGACTGGTCTCTTTATTTTTAAAGAGAATAATATGGAAAACCATGATTCACTTAAGAAATTACTTAATTCCAAACATATTTTCTTCTTAGTGTAACACGGCCCAGAGTAATATGCTTATTTGCGAGTGCATCCACATACATATTCTAATTGCTATTTCCCAAGGTCTTTAATTTATTTCAACCACTTTATACCTCTATAACATGAAATAATTTCATTGACATTTAAAAATAATAATGGCTTCCATTTATTACTAGTTCAACTGTACTAAATGCTGCTTACATAATGTTACGATTGCCTCATTCAATTCTCTAACAAGTCTGTTAAGTAGATATTATTATCCCCATTCAAAATTGAGTAAATAGACACAAGACTAAAATGTTTGCTATCACCTCTTCTATTCGCTATTCTATTAGATGACTTAGGTAGCAAAAGAAAATATGAAAAGCAAATTAAAAAGTTGGGAAGAAAGAAATTATACTTTCATTATTTATAGATTATATGATTATTTACAAGAGAATTGGCAGACAAATGATTAGAGCTAATTAAGTGTTCAACAATGAAGGATGATAAATACATCAAATCAGTTTTGTTCCTATACATAAAGAAAACATAGTTAGAATATATAATTTTAAAAGCTATGGCTTCTGGGACTTCTGGCTCACACTTGAGATGTACTATGTAGCTTTTTAATCTCTCTAAAATTCCTTTAGAAACTACACATGTCAACTATGGCAAGAAAAGAAAATGTATTTCCAGAAAATTTGTTGACTAGGAATGTTCTATAAAAACCTCAGAATATGGGTGGGTGTGGCCAAACCACTAACACAGCCAAGCAATGAAAGTGACAGAAATTGAAAAACAAAAAGTCTGAGGAACCTCATGAGTAACAGAACTGCCCAATCGTAAATAAAACTCACTCCTATTGGCAAGAATCTCACATTGATCAGAACGCTGGATCTCAGTTTCTTGGAAAGGTCAAACACATGGGAGAATCATAACAAAAACTGAGTGGCTAAGGTCACTAAGGGGATCTGGGGAGAGGGAAGAATGGGGAAAGATGAATGCTGCCGTGTTTACCTATGCCCTCCTGGTAGAATTACTCAATTTAACAAAGAAAAATATTGTATGTGACATATTTACATTAAACAATTATTGTTTACCAGAAAATATAATTACACCAGGCATCTGTATTTTATCTGGCAAGTCTATCTCCAGGATCTCTGAACTATCTAGAATTATAGAGCAGTACCCTGAAGGAACACTGCTGGAAGTCAAACAAAAATGAGCAGAGCTAGAACCTTGGAGGTAAGGGTGAGTAAATAGTAGAGGAAATGCATCCAGAGAGCCAATCCTGCAAAGTCCTGTAACTACAAATCTAAAGATGAAAGCATTGTCTTGAAAAAACAGAATTGAGGAGATAACCTTTTGAATTAGGCTTGGCTCTGAGAGGCAGAGACATAGCTACACAGAATGGCCATAATTTGAGGTATTCATGGTAACAGGACGGAAGGCAACCCTGGAGTGATGAAGCTGTGAAAGATATTTTGGTTCATCTCTGCGTTCACCACAGGAATCTCTTCCTAAAAGTCCTGAAAATTCTATTTTTTTTTTTAAACTAAAAAGATAAAGATGAAAGTAAAATCACCATAAAAAAGTGGCCACATCCGGGTGCGGTGGCTCACGCCTGTAATCCCAGCACTTTGGGAGGCCGAGGTGGGCGGATCACGAGGTCAGGATATCGAGACCACCCTGGCTAACACAGTGAAACCCCGTCTCTACTAAAAATACAAAAAATCAGCCAGGCGCGGTGGCGGGCGCCTGTAGGCCCAGCTACTCTGAGGCAGGAGAATGGCGTCAACCCAGCGAGGCGGAGGCTTGGCAGTGAGGCCGAGCATCGGGCCCACTGCACTGCCAGCCTGGGCGGCAGAGCGAGGGCTCTGTCTCAAAACAAAAAAAAAAAGGGCGCGGGGGGGGGGCCACAAAAGTAAAAAGTTCATTCTAATACTTTCAAATGAGCTAAAATAAATAAATTAAAAAAAAAAAAAGAGCTTTGAAAGATCAGGAAAGCTCAGAAATGTGATGGTTAGACAAAAAACAAACAAACAAAAAACCAACCAACCAAACAAAAAACCTTCAGAAGGAATTAAAATGTATATAAACATATAAAAACAAAGAAAAATAGAAAAGTATGAAAGATAAAAATAACACAAGAAGTAAAAAAAAAATTGAGAAAATATGATATATATACACACACACAGAAACAGGAGTCACAAATAATAAAATCAAAGATCGTAACACAAAATATATAAACCCTAATTCAATAAAACTTTCTTAAAATAAAAGAGAATTCAATTCCACATATTAATCATTAAATTAAAATAAAAAACATTGAGACATATGTTAGTAAAAGTATTGCTTTTTACATTGAAGTATAATTTACAAGTGATAAAATACATAAATTTTAAAGGTGCTATTGGCTGAGTTTTGACAATTATATAAACCCATATAATCAGCACCCCCATTAGGACATAAAACATTTCCAGCACTCCCAATAATCACCATAACCTGAGAAGACCACTGTTCTGATTATGTCAATATAGCTTAGTTTTCCCTTTGCTAGAACTTCATATAGATGGAACCATAAAATATACAGTGTCTGGCTTCTATCACGCCACATAATGTTTCTGAAATTGACCAATATTATTGCAAGTGCCAGTAGCTTATTGTCTTTTATTGCATTATCTTTTATGAATACATCTAACCTGTTTACTCATTCATCAGTTGATGGATATTACAGTTTTTTTCTGTTTTTTAGTTATTATGAGTAGTAAGTCTGCTTTTGACATTCATATATAAGACATTTTGTGGACATGTTTTTTCAACACCTCTTGGGTAAATACCTAGAAAATTCATTTAATAATAATAGGCTAAGGAAGAAAAAAAAAATGCATGATTATATCATTTGATGTAGAAAAAAACATTTCAAAAAATTCAACACCAATTCATGATTTAAGAATCTCAGAAAATACAAAGATAGGTCAATTTCCTCAATGTGATTAAAAAAAAAAAAAAAAAAAAAAAAACTGCCAAGACATACCAACTAAAATTTTACTTAATGGTAAAACACTGAATGCTCTCCCCATAAGATTGTAAATAAAGCAAGAATGTTTGCTCCCACCACTTCTATTAAGCACAGTACTAGAATTTCTAGCCAGCATAATCATGCAAGAAAAGTATTTAAAAGATCAGAAATAAAGCAATTCATTTGAATCTACTTATAGATAATTTTCTATACAGAATTCAGAATAAATTCACAAAAAAACCATTAGAACTAATAAATGAGTTAAGTAAGATCACAGACTATGACATTATTATATTTTATTTCTATATACTAGCAATAAGCACAGAAATTAAAAATAGGATAGCATTTACAATTGCTATAAAAAAAGGCTCAAATACTTAGGTATAAATCTAGAAAAATGTATAGAATTTGTATGGTAAAAACTACAAAACACTTATGAAAGAAATCAAAGATGACCTAAATGAATGAGGAGACATACCATGTTCATGGACTAAAAGACTCACCATAGTAAAGATGCCAATTATCCTCAAATTGGGATACAGATTTAAAGAAATTGCCATTTAAATCCCACCAAGAATGTTTACAGATATAGTTAAAATTATTGTAAAATTTTTACAGAAAGTTAAAAGAAGGCCAGGCACAGTGACTCACGCCTGTAATCCCAGCACTTTAGGAAGCCGAGGCAGGCAGACCACAAGGTCAGGAGATCGAGACCATCCTGGCTAACACAGTGAAACCCTATCTCTACTAAAAATACAAAAACAAAATTAGCCAGGTGTGGTGGCAGGCGCCTGTAGTCCCAGCTACTCAGGAGGCTGAGGCAGGAGAATGGCGTGTAGCCAGGAAATGGAGGTTGCAGTGAGCCAAGATTGTGCCACTGCACTCCAGCCTGGGTGACAGAGTGAGACTTCCTATCAAAAAAAAAAAAAAAAAAAGAAAGAAAATTAAAAGAATTTAAACAGCTAAATCAATGTTTCAAAAGAAGAAAGTGAGAGAAATTACTGTACCAATATTAAGTTTTAATATATAGCTATGGTAATCAAGATAGTGTGGTTTTGGCAGAGAGATTGACATATAGAATAATGAAACATACTAATAAACCCAGAAATGCCCAACACAAACATGCTTAATTTTTGAGAAAGGTACAAAAGTTATTAAGTGGGGGGAAAGAGTAGTCTTTTCAACAAATACTATGGGAACAATTAAATATCCACATGCAGTAAATAAGCCTTGATCTAAACTGTATACCTTATGCAAAAATTAATTCAAAATGGATAAGATTTAAATGAAAAACAGCTAAACCAGCTTTAAAACTTTTCCAAATTTATAAAACTTTTCAAAGATTTTGTAGGACAGAATATTTGAGAATGAGTAGTTGGCAGTGTTCTCAGATGACGCCAAAAACGCAATTCATAAGACAAAAAAACTGATAAACTGGACTTCATCAAAATTGATTACTTTTATTCTGTGAAAGACTCTACTAAAAGTATGAAAAGACAACCTTCAGAATGGGAGAAAATATTTGTAAACCACATATCTTGCAACTAACTTATATTTATTATATTTAAACAACACGCAAAAGTTAATAATATAAAACCAGACAATACAATTTAGAAATGAGCAAAAGTTATGAAGACATTTCACTGAAGAGGACATACAGATGGCAAATAAGCACATGGAAAACATTTTCAACATCACTAGCCATTAGGGAAATGCAAATTAAGGCTACAATGAGATATCACTACATAATTATTGGAACAGCTAAAATTAAAATAAATATATGCCCATACCAAATGCGGGTGAGGATGTGGAGAAACTGGCTCTCTCATTTAGAGCTGGTGGGGATATAAAATTGTACAGCCACTTGGGAAAGTAATTTGGCAGTTTCTTAAATAACACAACTCGAAGAAAAGCCTACTAACCATATGATATGACAATTACACTGCTGAGTCTTTATTCCTGAGAAATAAGAACTATGCTCACACAAAATCTCTATATAATTGTTCACAGCAACTTCATTTGTAACAGCCTCAAATTAGAACCAATTGAAATGTCCTACAATGGGTGAATATTTAAACAAATTCTGTTTTAATAATAGTCTGGAAATGACACAATTACAGATATGAAGAATAAATTAATGACTGCTAGAATTTAAAGGATGGTAGGGATGATGAGGGTGGGTATAACTCTAAGGTGGTGGCACAAATACTTTTATGATAGTGGAATCATTCAGCATCTTGGTAAACTGGCACAGAACTACACAAACACATTCTGCCAACGTCTGTTTCCTGTTCTGGATATTGCACTATAGTTAAATAGAATATAACCATTAGGGGAAACTGGGTGAAGGGTATGGTGCATCTTTGAACTAGTTCTGCAACTTCCTATAAATCTAATTATTTGAAAAAAAAAAGTTAAAATCTATTTTATTATCTTTTTAGCCAGTCATCGATACTTACTAATTAAAGGTAGAGTTATTTTTTAAATGATCACCCTCAAGTGTAATGCTCTATAATGTTCTTATTAAACAAAAAATTTCATCTTAATAAGCAAAAAGATATATTCCAATAAATCTGGTTCACGAAGTTTTTTAGTACTATATGTGTTTGTTCTTACCTTTTAGTTGGAATTATTTTGTGGCTCTAAATGCAAAACTATTTTATCATTAGATATCTCACTACATTTCAAGTATTGTAGACCTTCATTTACTAAAGATTATAGAATTACTTATAACATAGAAATATATATATTAAAGTCAGAATTTAGAAAGAAAATGTACTTATGATATTTCTACATATTCTGCTTTTTTCCATTTCAGGTAATAGTTGTTAAAATATTAAGTCCATATGGATAATAACCAGATTAAATGATTTGTTTATAAGACTTCAGCATAGTATTTTCTGAGCAGCCATGCCAACGTTTTTATTGCCTCTGAATGGCTGCACCAAGGAATTTGCAAGGAGGGGCCCCCAAAGTCCAGGGATGAACTGCAAGCCTGTGAATCATTTAGCCTTCCAGAGCTCAGGTTATTCTTTTATAGTATGAAATCAATATCACATGGTCTAGCCTGGCTCTTCCCTGAATGTTTGTTGTAAGCATAAATAATATCTGCCAAAGCACTGGGAGATTACAGAAAGGTATCACTATGTAAAATTATGATATTATGAATATTAAAGAGGTTCCTTCCATTAGTCACTTACCTTGCAAATAGAATACTTTAATTATGATTTAATAAAACTTTTTCTTTTTAAATTTTATTATACTTTAAGTTCTGGGACACACGTGCAGAACATGCAGGTTTGTTACATAGGTATATACGTTGCCATGGTGGTTTGCTGTATCCATCAACCCATTATCTACATTAGGTATTTCTCCCAATGCGATTCTTTTCCCTAGTCCCCACCCCATGACAGTACCCAGTGTGTGATGCTTAAGTACTGCTATTTATCCAAATGTTTATACGAGTAGCAAGGCAGCTGTGTGAGTTTCTTAGGGAAATAATAAAGGGGGCATGGGGATTTTCAAGTCATCAATGCAAAAACAGATGCAAAGGTGCTAAAAGGAAGGAAGGCAGGATTGCCATGGTTAGATTATTTCAGTGAAAATACTTATTCCAACCATTTTCGACTTTATGAAGTGCCCAAGAAATACTGAATTACAAAACACTTATTTGTGTTAGGTCCTGTGGTAGGTACAAACTTTGAGATGAAACCCTATATGCTGCCTGCTCTTATGTGGCTCATAGTCCAGGCAAGGCAGGGACACACTGGGATAACTACAGATTGGAGTAATTCCTAGCTGAAGCTCCCTTTAATGTCCTCATTTCTCATCCTTGGTTTTAAAGTAGTTATGGTTTGTAAAAGAAACGATTAGCTACTTGAGAACTCACAAGCACCCAAACAGTCTTCACAGTTTCATCAAGTTCAACACTTCTAACAATGGATAAGGCAGTCATTATACTTCAAGGTATTCATTGAATATCATGGATGAAACATTTTAAATCAAAAGGTCATCTACTTTTGCTACAGTCTCGCCATGCTGGCTAAGTATTTATTCTCATAACAAACATTTACTGAGCCCATAAATTGGGCTAAGGGCTGTAGATTTAGTGATAAACAAATAATAGGCAGTTTGCCTTCAAAGAACTCACAATTTATTTTAAGAGATGGACAAGGAAATGAATAAATGATTGTATACATTGAAATATGTACTGGGGGACAAAGGGAGTAGCTCTCTCAGGTTAGAATAAAACTTCATACTAATTATAAACCTTATACTTGAGAGCTCTTGGAGTGTTGCAAAATGTCATTACTCAAATGCTTTTTATCTCTTCTTATTTTAAAGATATTTCAAAGAGGAAACATATATTTAAAATTTCTTTATTTGAGTTGGGCTCTTGAATTTTGGAACCAGACTGCAATGAAAATAGTGCATTTCTTACAATATTAGAAATGGATGCCATTTTGGGTGAAAATTTAAATTACAAACCTTGTAGGGCAACAGGCAACTAAATATGAGAGCAAACAGCTGACATTTTAAATAAAATGGGAATATATCCAAATGTCAAGACAGTATTGATGATTTTTGCAATTAAAAGAGCAGTAGTCTTCCACATATGTCACAAAAGAGCAAGTTCAGCTTTGCCTCAATTAACCCAGATTTCAATTCAAGGGCAGGAGGACCACAAGCCAAATGGCTCTTCCACAAATCCCACAGTGCAAGTGTAACATATTAGATCAAGTCATCTTTCAACATATTTTTTAAACACATTTTTAAAACTGTGGCTTAATTTATGGCTACTAATTTCTCTACCTGATGATCTGGATGATACTAATTAGACTTGTAAAATTAAATGTGAAAAGTATAGAATTAACAATCCAGAATAATGGAAATTAAAGAGTTCACGTTGGTTTTTCAAAATAAGAAAGGGCAGAATAAAAATGAATTTGCTCTGCCCTTATATCGTAATGCATAATAAAAGATTGAGGGGACAAATTCAATGAAATTAAAGGGCAGGAAATTTAAAATGAATGGACATATTTATTTTCCCAGCATGTATAATAACATTTTAGCACTCACAGTTACTAGAGGTCATGAAAAGTAAATAAAAGTACCTGAGATTGAAAAAGAGCAAAATGATTTTCAAAGTAATGAAAACATTTGTAGCAAAGATAATGGCATAATTACATTGCCATACTTCAGGACGCATAAACAAACAACTAAATCACCCCATTACAGTGACATATGGATAGAGGTTCTCTACATATTTTTAAAGTCTTGGAATGCTCTGTTACTGAATGAACAGATAGCTAGACTTCTCTTATCTGTTAGCTGATAAAATGTGTCCCTATGTCTTTGAGGGTCAACTAGGTATGAAACCAGCATTTGCGTTTTCTCTAAATTTGAATGTTGAAATGGAATATGCTAAAATAATGGTTTACTACTGGAAACAGAAGTGGGCTTGAAGTTAGAAACCGATTTAAATATGTGTTCTTGTATGTATTATTTTCATAATTTCCAGCAAGTCACAGAAATTCTCTGGGCTATAGTTTCCCTATTTGTAAAATGGGTTTACTGAGGCTTATTGCTTCCTTCTAGGGACTGGTAGGTCAGACTGCAACTTTATCTCTGCATCCCATCTCAGAGGGGCACATAGGCCTAAATAGGACCTAAAACCCAGAAATTGCCTGGATAATCCACCACTGCTGAAAGTAAAGGAGCAAAGCATTCTGATTATAATTCTGTGTTAAATACATATAATTAAAATAAATAAGAATAAACTCTAAAGGGAGAAATGTTCACTTGTGCCTCTTGGTTAAGTATAACACCCAGACTTGTTTACTCAGCAGACCTTGGAATCTCTTTTTCTTGGGGTCTGAAAATGAGAGGCAGTGATTGGCCTTTTAATTTT
This sequence comes from Rhinopithecus bieti, assembly GCF_001698545.2. NCBI lineage: Eukaryota > Metazoa > Chordata > Mammalia > Primates > Cercopithecidae > Rhinopithecus > Rhinopithecus bieti. The sequence continues at coordinate 583,703 of NW_016836615.1, read as the reverse complement.
AGGGTCTGGCTTTGATCAAAGAGAACTAAACTACATGTTCCCCTGATTGGCTGCACTCTGTTTCTGTACTTAGTGTTATGATTCGGTCTTTTTAGTGACAGCGTAACTTCCTCATCAGGTCCAGAAATGCATAGTTATTTCATGGGGTATTCGGATTCTCACCGAAACTGAGGAGTTTTAAGACAAAGACAAAGTTTAAGTAAAGAAAACAAATGGCAAGAGTATAGGGAAAATTTTTTTAAGTTAAATGATAGAAGAGGGATGCATAATAAAGCTAAGATATTCTTCCAGTGCAATTAACACCCAAAAGTCTGTCAAGAGGCCATCCTTACTTTAACAATTATCAAGAATAATTTATTGGGAGACGATGAAAATGCTACTAAAATGAAAATTCACCATTTGCTTCATTCTCTCTGAAGATGATTTTGAGTAAATGTCACCAACAGACATAAAACTCCCCAAACAAGATTTTTTAAAAAATCAGTAGCTGAGGAAAAGTGTGACAAAGTTTGACAAAATTTCAAAATTGGAAGACCTAATTAAACCCCAAATGAGACTGAAATAGCAAAACATCAAGAATACTACATTTGTAATCTGTTTAGGTCCTCTAATAGCATTTTTTCAAAGAAGTAAAGTATTGCTCACATTTATTACACAATCCATGAAAAACTCCACACATGCCAAAACTATTTCATGAGGTTTTAGCAGAAGACATGGTATTGAAATTCTGAATAGAAATGATTTATACTTAGCATTTCTCTGGCATTAGATAAATGATTGGAAATTTTTCTTTTAATTAAAACTGTCAGCATGCAAGGATTTAAGGATGATCAGAACAAATCCAACCAGCAAACTTCAATAGCCAAGAAAGTTACAGGAAAAGTAAAACACTATTTACAAGTATTGCAACAAATGGGTCTACAAATTAGGCATATTTGGTGGAGTTATTATAAATATATTGAATACAACCATGAGCAGAATTTTAGAAAATTCTTCAACTGAAAGTTTCACAAGTTGTGAATAACCTAGTAGTCTGATGATAAAAATAAATGAAACAATATTGTGCTTTAATATTTCTCTGAGCATTAAGAAATATGTACATTTTAGGGGCCTATAACTTAAGAAAATTAACCAGATTTCCTTTCCTTTCCAGTTTATGTTAAAATAGTATAAAAGATAGTAAAGAATGATTTTTATTGTAACCTAGCTCAATCACCCTAGTAAAATTCACAGGAATGCCAATGATTATGACATAGACAATCTTATGTGTTCAAAACAATGAGGGCACCCTGCTTTACACAGTACTAGACACTTTCCCATCCTGTCTTCAATATACTCTAAGGAAGTTATTTAGAAACACTGAATCAGTACCAAATGTCTAAACTAGTCCCTCCGAAATGTTCTTAAAAGCAAAAAGAATATTCTTTCCCACACTGCACACTCCAGACAAAGTCTTCGGTTCAATGACTTGCAATATGGTGGAACTTAAGAGATACTTGATGCACTGATGTGAAACTCACAATTAAAACTTGAGAAAAGACCACAGTGCAGGGTTCTGACAGGCTTTGTAACAATGCTAACTTGAGCTCACCTTCTCTAATTGCAGGAACCACTCCTGACATCTACCATCTTAAGAGCCCAGTAGTAGTCTTCTTATTTTATTTTTTTTAAAGAGATGTTATGTTGCCCATGCTGGCCTTAATCCCCTAAGCTAAAGAGATTCTCCCACCTTATCCTCCAGAGTAGCTGGGACTATAAGCACATGCAACTGTGCCTGGCTTTCTTAAATTTGTTTTCATTAGAGTCCCACTCCTAATGGACTGAAGGTGCTTTTAACCTTCCATAGCTACCAACAGAGAAAAACAAAGCAACGCAACACATTTAATGTATAACGATGCTTTCCCAGTCCACCTGAATCTTTGAATTCCAGAAGGTGCTGAGTGGAATGAGTCACCTTATTGAACTTTATTCTCTCTAACAGCGCATTTGCTACCAACTTTTAGAAACTCTTCCAGGATATCACAATTGCATTAAGAAGTATTCCTTGAAATTCCTCTTAGCTTTCCTTTTTCTTAACTGTATCTTATGACTTTTACAAATCTCATCAATGTCCCGTTTTTCAACTTTCATTTATTTTATAAAGTTTGTGAATATCAGATTATAAAATTACTTCATTAAACTAATGACTGTCAGACACTCAGTGTATAAAATGTGACTATGCAAATTATTACATACAGTAATGAGAAATGTAGTTATATCATACAACTTGCTTAATTTACACTGATTACACTGATCCTAGCCATGGATCCATCAATCATCTGTGTCTATGTGTTGATATTCATTTCTGTGTCATATAGACATACATGTAGTTATGAGAGTTAAGAAATTTAATTAGTATTTATGATTCACTATGTTGATTTTTCTTTCTTTTTTGAATTTTTAATTCTTATGGATACATAATAGGTGTACACATTTATGGGATACATGTGATATTTTAATGCAAGCTGCAAGCATACAATGTGTAATGAACAACTCAGTGTAGTCAGGATATACATTACCTTAAACATGTATCATTGATTTGTATTAGAAACATTATATTTTCTACTTATTTTCAAATATACAAAAAAAGTTTTGTCACCCTACTGTGCTACTGAACACTAGATGTTATTCCTTCTTATTGTATTTTTTACTCATGAACCAAATCCTCTTTTTTGATTTTTCTTTCTTGATACTGAGCCTCTTAGGTGCAATGTACTAGGAAAAAGATTCACCTATCTTGCCATAAAACATTTTAAGTTGACCCATCAATTCTCTGAGTTTCTAATAGATGTTTTATTTTAACAGGAAAATAAAATGTTTTGAATAAGAAGAGATATAAGCAAATAAGAGTTAATGGTAATATATCCTGCACATTTTTTTCCATTTCTTATTATAATATCAATATAAAAAGTCTTAGACATTACTCTAAATGTTCATTTCTGAGGCAAAAGCAAGAACACTTAGCAGGATAATATCTTTTCTCCAATGCATTTGGTGAACAAAGGGCCAGTGCAGTATAATTTATATTTGGAGATTTGACATTTTGGAACATTAATCCTTTGCCAATTCTATTCATCTGCTAAGTCCTTACAATTGAAGTCATGTCTTCAATATGTTGATTCTCTAGAAATTAGAAAAGAGTTTAGGCTCTTAGCAACTTTTGATCCATGAATAATTTTACACATGTCAACTGCTTCCAAAATTGTAAGTTTCTGCAGCTTTATGAGATTTTCTTTTTCTGCTACTATCCTTAAAAAAATTGCTCTTTTTAAAAGTGCATTCACTACCTTCTCTGACATTGTAACTATTTATATCTAGAAATAATATCTGCTCATTTGCTTTTTGTAATATCCTTTTAGAAAACATCGGCACCTTTATCTCTGGATTCTTGTCACTTTGTGGCCATGTGTCTGGGAGGGTTGGATGGCTTCATCGATTAGTTTACAAACCTAAGATGCAAGACATGTTGAATTGGAATGCACTAAAGATCTTACAAATATGGATGTATCTACCTCATCATCTACAAGAGAAATACAGTTTTTTCTGGAATGTAAGTTCTAGGAATCTTCATTAATAATAATACAATGAAAAGAATATATAATGCATACTACTACTTCTGGCCAAAATCAATCATTTATTATATAAAAACTTACATAATTATTATATTAACTATTCCACATTAGAGATTTTTACACTTAGAGGAACTGAAGTAAGGCCTCTTTATTTAAATTGAATATTGATACTAGGCGCCAGGCACTTATGAGATAGAATCCTTGGTTAACATATGTTCAAACAGAAGCAACTTATCCTAGTAGAATATTAGAATGAATTCATGTTTTCCATAATGGATATTGCAGTGGTGCTTTCTGTATATCCCCTCTAGGCAGAGGCACCACCCCAGCTGCTGGGAATATTGGCTGTTGAGGGCCCACAGCAGTTTCACTGGGCTAAGAGAACTTGTCCTAAGAGAACTTCCTCGTCCTAGGTTGAACCCTTTTCAGGGGACAGGATTCAGCTACTGACTGGCTGATAAGGTATGGATAGAAAGGTCCCAGCCTCTAGATTGTCTCAAGTTTGTGTTTTTTTTTCACTCACACTGACACAGAAGGAAGGACGACCGTAGCATAGCATTGAGTTAAAAAGCAAAAGCCATGCTAAATACTCCCATGTATGCAAATAAAAAGTGTGTGATTTTTTTAATGTTTGCATAGGTTTTCTCTATTTATATACCTCTTTCTCTCTCCCCAACATTTACAACTAGAGGTTGACAGGGGTTAGAATTAGAGGTTAACAGTGGTCAATCCTGTTAACCACTACTTACTAGGAGTTATCGGGAGTAAAAGAGAGTACATTTTTGCTTTATCTGTGTTGCTTGCATTTTTATACCACGTTTAAACTTTGAAAGCTAAAAAAAAAACATATTTTTTATAAACAGTAAAACAAAGTGAAAGGAATAGATTCATCAGGCAGGCAATGGTCTCTTTTCTGCAACCAGGTCTCTTAAGACACTAGGGAACATGTTGTGACTTTATAATCACTAACGATACCAATTAAGAATGGGCTGTACTGAGCATGTGAATGCAAATCCAATAAGCAAACATGCCTGCCACTTTATTAACTCCATCATGGTCATGTTCCTCCCTATTTGCATTTTGCTTCCTGCTTATATTTGTTTTCATATAAGTAAATGTAGTACATACAATCTTTAGAAACTGCCTTATTTGAAATTTCCTATTTTAAAACGTGAAAAACAAATCTTGATTTTTCCATGGTGGCAGTGGATGTATAAATATTTTCAGGGCAGCCCAGAAACATATCCACACATTGGAAGCATGTGAGCGCATGACCACAGCATGGTTGTACAAGTGGGGAACCTTCTGCTGGTCCCATAATCCTATTAAATGAGGAGAGTTTGTGGCATTTTCCTCCCTGTATATTTTCAAGTGGGATATAGTAGTTTTATCTGTTTATAATTGCTAGTATCGTACCTTGTTCAAAATTAGGGCTTCTCAGTATTCTCCAACTCTGCAGACCTGCTCTGAAGACCCTGCTCCGGACTGGGGGGGGGGGGGGGGGGGGGGGGGGGGTCACAGTGGAAGTGTGGGCCTTTGTCCCCTCTTTCAGCTTCCACTGAGTATCTTTACTTCTCTTGGCTATGCATCTTAAAATATCTCCTAATAAGTTGATGAAAAGGGAAATCAGGTGTTCACACTTTGAAAATTGTGGCCTTAGCCCCAGAATTTTACTTACGGAAGGAAATCTGAATGTCTTCAAACAACTTCACTTTAGTTAGGAATGAACAAAATTAGTTTTGTTTGATTATTAATAAGTGATTTTGTTCACAGATTTTAGTTGCAAACATCGTGAAACCAACACCGGGACCAAAGCTTTTAATTCTCAGGTCACTGTGTTTCCACCTTACCACACTCCCTTCCTTTTGCTGCTAATCGCATTGATAGTATCACTTCTAGCTTTCAGGGCCTGGGATTCTGAACATATCTGGTCAAACTAATTGTGAGAGGAATTCCCTGGCAATCTAAGAGTCAAGATTATAATTATTCACTAACATTACCTCTGACTACAGTGGAGATTTGGGTCATATTTGGCAGAACAGCTACTTTCAGCTTTCAGTCGATTTCTGAATGAATTTACTTATCCTGTAAGAAGTGCATGGTATGTTTCGGGTTCATTGTAGGTTCCTAATGTCCTCCAAGGGACAATAATATTTTTCAGTTCATCCTAACAAATCGCAATCCAGGGAGGTACATTTAGTTTTTCTGTGAGCTGTAGATATATAAAAAAAGAAAAAAAAAATCTATATCCCATATTGTTCGCTACAACATGTAATGCATTTCAAATATTAACTTTCTAACTATGATTTCAGAAAGATCATAAAATCTTTGTCTTAAGGAACGAAAATCTTATTACTAATGATGTGTCAGCAATACAATTCTATGCAGGGATGGCAATACAAGGCACTTCCGATGCAGCTGCGAAAATAATAAAAATAAAATTAAAATTACAACAAAAAATCTACATAAATGAAAGCACTAACATAACTACATAAATCATCGTCTATTCCCATGTTAACACTACTAGAAGAGATATGTGTTTTCAATGCATTTTCTTTGTGGTTTGATCTCTTTTTAGTATTTCATCAGTGGTACGCTTTCATGATAAACATTTGGGGATATCTATTCCCACCAAGCTCTATTTATCTGAAAGAACTTAGTTTCTGCGAAACACAGGTGTTTCAAGTCTGACACGTGTATGGAAATAAGCTGAACTAAGTAATTTGACCTCTTTTACTATTGCTTGAGATCTTAAATCCCAAGAGGGAGAATGAAGGTGAGAAGACTGGCAAAAGGTGAAGGTGAAGGAGCGAGAAGGGAAAGAAGAGAAAAAGAGCAAGAAAGTCAGAAAGAAGGGATACTATTTGATCAACATTCTGAGGTAAAATCAATAAAACCAGGATGACTAGTGAGTGTCATTTAAAAGCCCAATAAAATGCCAGGCACTGACGGACTATTGTGACTGAAATGAATCTACAGGATCACGTTGTCAAAATCAATCCACTTACAATGGAGATGACAAAGACCCTCAGAAAACCTCTCTTGCCTGAGGCCGTACAATGTAAGGTTCTTGGTTGAAAATCAAGACACAAATAAATAGATACATAGCAAGTAATAATAAATTATTTAAATAATATGCTAAATTAAGCTGTCAATTTCATAGTTAGAAGTCTTAATTAAATTTAAAATTACTAGGTTTTATCTATTTAAACCCCTAATATATTAAGGGAAATGTCTCCAACATACAGTTCTAGTTACATTTCTTTTATGAGAATGTCAACTTGATGTCAGATATAGACATGCTATTAACCCAAATTAATAAATTAGCCAAAACAAAATTTTAATTTAGAAAATGTTCTTGGTGTGATTTCCTTCAAATAGCAAGTTGTGACTGAAAAAAACACCAAATAATTAGTGCTAGACTTGAGTCTTTTACACCAATTTTAAAGCATTGAGGAAATGATTTACCCTTTCTAAGCTTCCAGTCACGCATCTAAAATTAGTGGTTTGGATTTGTGGACTCACAAATTCCCTGTCCACTGCACTTTCTATAAGTTACACTAGTATCTGAGTAAGCTTCAGATTCGTTCAGATTTAATACACTTCTCTTTTCCAGACACAAACCAAATCAAAACAAAAGAGTCAAATTTCAAAGCTAAAATATAAAGGATGCCTGTTCTCAGTTTGTTTCTCTAATCTCTTTTATTTTCCAAGTCAATAGGTGTTATCATTCTGTAATAATCTTTACTTTTAAATCTCCAAATTGGAGGCTATGTTGTTACAGTGGGTTCAACTGTACTGTGGAGAAAAGAAAGAGAGATCAGGCTGTTACTGTGTCTATATAGAAAGAAGTAGACATAAGAGACTCCATTTTGTTCTGTATTTGAGAAGCTGTTAATCTGTGACCCTGCCCTCAACTTTGTCCTTGCAAGAGACATGGGCTGTGGTGACTCAAGGTTTAACGGATTTTGGGCTGTGCAGGGTGTGCTTTGTTAAACAAGTGCCTGAAGGCAGTATGTTTGTGAAAAGTCATCACCATTCTCTTAATCTCAAGTACCCAGGGACACGTACACTGCCAAAGGTGGCAGGAATCTCTGCCTAGGAAAGCTAGGTATTGTTCAAGGTTTCTCCCTATGTGATAGTCTGAAATATGGCTTCGTGGGAAGGGAAAGACCTAATCGTCTCCCAGCCTGACACCCGTGAAGGGTCTGTGCTGAGGAGGACTAGTATAAGAGGAAAGAAGGTCTCTTGGCAGTTGAGATAGAGAAAAGCATCTGTCTCCTGCCCATNAAAAAAAAAAAAAAAAAAAAAAAAAAAAAAAAAAAAACTATTGTATGTTCTGTTTACTGAGAAAAGAGAAAACCACTTTAGGGCGAAAGGTGGGACTTGCTAGCACAATGCTGCTCTTTATGCACTAAAAAGGTTTATGGAGATGTTTACATATGCATATCAAGGCACAGCACTTTTTCTTAAACTTATGTCACAGAGATCTTTACTCATATGTCTTACTGCTGACCTTCTCCCTACGATGATCCAATTATCCTGCCACTTCCCTTTTTTCTAAGATGGTAAAGATAATGATCAATAAATACTGAGGGAACTCAGAGACCGGTGCCGGCGCAGGTCCTCTGTACGTTGAGGGCCCGTCCCCTGGGCCCACTTTTTCTTTCTCTATACTTTGTCTCTGTGTCTCATTTCTTTTCTCAAGTCTCTCGTTCCACCTAACGAGAAACGCCTACAGGTGTGGAGGGGCAGGCCACCCTTTCACTATACCACTTTAAATCCTTTGGTATTTGAATGGAAAACTTTAGTGGGTCCTTTCCTTACTGAAAGATTCGAGATCTGGATTCATTTTTCCACCATCCCAACTATAAATGGGTTTAGATGTTCAAATGAAATAGGTACCAACCAGTACCATAAAAATGGGTGAATATACTTAAGAGGAGAAGGTAGATACATTTTGATACAGTGGCAAGAAAGTGCTGAGATTAAATAATTGGATCTGAATCTCTTTCTAAAGCAGAATAAGTCTTCATCTTTTACTTCAATCTTTACTGTTAAGAAAAACCAAAACAAAACCAACTCAGATAAATAACTATTCAGGAAATATTTCAGCTTTAAATTTTTATATCTGTTTACTAAATATTAATTTTGATAATATTTATATCTCATGTAAACTTGGCTTATCTTTAGCAGATAAAATAAATAATATTGTTCTTTAGGCATATAAAAATTAACTAATGGTCATGGAGTTTGATAAATCTTCTACCAAGTAACATGATGGTAAAAGAATGAGTTCATGTCCATTGCAGGGACATGGATGAAGCTGGAAACCATCATTCTCAGCAAACTAACACAGGAACAGAAAACCAAACTCCACATATTCTCACTTATAAGTGGGAGTTGAAAATGAGAACACATGGTCACAGGGAGGGGAACATCACACACCAGGGCCTGTTGGGGTTTGGGGGGCAAGGAGAGGGAGAGCATTAGGACAAATATCTAATGCATGCGGGGCTTAAAACCTAGATGACGGGTTGATAGGTACAGCAAACCACCATGGCACATGTATACCTACGTAACAAACCTACACATTCTACACGTGTATCTCAGAACTTAAAGTAAAATTTAAAAAAATTTAAAAAAAGAAAGTTATGGAGAATTAGTTGCTTTCAGTTTTCACTTAGGATTAATAATACATTTTTAGCATACTTCACATTTTACATATTGAAATGATAGATTTTGATAATTAGAAATAATATATTTAGTTCTAAACAAAACTTGTAAAATTTGTCAAACACTAGTGCAACATTTCTGAGAAATGCTTATTTTGGAATAGATTCCTAGCTCATGCTTTCAGTTTTAAAAGTACAACAAAGCTGTCATATTTTAATAAATAATTCCAAGATATAGTAATTTACATTGCTTTAAGAGAATATTTTCCTATGGATCATGTAATAAAGAACAAGAAATTCAATTGTAATTGTCAACCTTTATGTATATTAAAAGCTTTCCACTTCCATCAGTGACAACCACAGGATACCCATGGTTATTGATTGTAAGCTATTTTTTCAGGATGGATTAATGGTTTCTTCTCTCGTAAATATAAATATTTCAACCTGAGCTCATCAAACCTTCAAACTGTTAAACAACCATTAACAGCATTCACTCCCATTCACCTACCTACCACTCCTCCCCAGAGGTTTCTTAAGATAGTACCTTGTGGAATAAGAAATACAATAAACTATAATTTAACCATAAGTATATTAATTACATATCCTGACTCAACTATGTTGTTCAAGAAATTTTATTTATTTTTACTTTTATTTAGTCCGAACATTTTATAGCTTACTTTTTTACTAGTGAATTGTTAAAGTATCTGTTGGCTATCTCAAAATAGGCACAGCCAAACCTAACTTATTTGCTCTTTTGCCTATCTCATATATAATTTTCTATCAGACAAATAATTTTATTCATACTGACTATGATATATACTAAATTTATGTCAAAAAAATTCTTATAGAGATACTCTATGTTAGACCTTTTAGAGGGGGCATTTCCTCACTGTGGTAACAGAACTAATTTAACATAAGAATAAGCAGGATCTAGGTAAAACTCTTGACACTTGTTAGGCCTTAATAAATGCAAGTTGCAACACTAATAATCATTATTACTGATTTAGCTTTCAATTTAAGTTTATTTTTTTTTGAAAGGATAGCAAATATTGGCTGATTGTATTGTAAACAATTATATTGTTTAGCTTACTTACATAGAAATATATGTTACTTTCCTTATAAGCAGAATTGTCACATACAGTTCTGAGTAATGGTCATTAAGATTGACCTGTCTTCTGATCCACACACTCAAATAGCAATTAGCAGGGCAATGCTACACAGAATTATTTATTGTATACTTCAAATAGTTTTTTATCATGCTACTTAAGAAGAGAGGAAAGTGAATATATATATCATAGCTGGGCATTAGAGTGATGTGGTATCTATTTCATTTGCACTTTTAAAACCTCAGCATATAAACTTCAAAGGCAGCTTGCTATATTGATCAATAGAAGTGCTGAGTCATGACAGATTTCGTTTGCTTTAATCATCGGTTGCTTGGATTGAAATAACACTTGTACACATTAAAATTCCTGAAATACCTAGTTTATACATAAGAAGTTAAGATCCATATTATTTTAGATGGGAAAAGATTATGGCATTCATAATGCTTTTCTAATGTACATCAAATATACATGTTCACACAGGAGCAAGAATACAACATTCTTTATCTTTCTTTTTAAAGTTACAAAGGCTATTGCAGTGTTCCCTGGTCTTTCTTGGACCTATGTAAACTGAAACTTGGAAATCACCATGGAGCAGACGTTTATTTTTCAAAGGTCCCCCTTCCTAAATTTCTTACCTATCAACTCTTTAATAACAAGAAGCAACTTACCATATTAGAAGACTAAAAAGATACTCATCCCCAAAACATCTAGTAATCTATTTCCAAATGCTTTTTCTCAGCAAGTCCTTGCAGATTCTGATTATAAACATCCAGTAGCTAATCTGGAGTTTGTGGAGAGGTGAGGGTGAGGGTGGTGGCAGGAATCATCTACTAGTAACTTGAAGAGTAAGGACAATGGAGAGGAATTAAGTATAAAACGGAGGGCCAAAGATAACTGAAAGGAAGGAAAGAAGAAAGGAACTAATTAGGAAATTAGAAAGGGAGGAAATACTGAGAGTCAACAGAGCTTTATTTGTACAGAGCATGGATTTGCAGCAGCAGGGGCAGGAGGCTGCTAAAATGGCAATGTATATATTGAAAACTAAAACCAAATGGACCAGAAATAAGTGCCCAACAGCAAGAAAATGTTTAAAAGATGAGCAAAGCTAAGAACATAAGAGAGAAAGTGAAAATGTAGTATCAAGACCCGCAGTCTACCACCCTTTTGCCATGGCTGTGGCTTAAAGTATGACCCTGGGAGTACCTCAGATTTTATTTTTAATCCTGATCTGTAGTCACATATTCCTACACCTTTGAACATCCCCATTTGGGTGTCTTATTCATCAGAACTTATTTATTTCCTTGTCAAATGTCCCCTCCAATGAAGGCATCCTTGTATTAATTAGAGCCACTGTCCCCTACCACCAAACTCAGAATTATCAATATCTCTCCTTTTCAAACACTCTAAATCCAGTAAGTCTTCAGGTCCTGCCAAAGATACCATAAATATTCTTTGAATTTGTCTTCTTTATATTCTCAAGACCACTGCCTAATTTGGTTTCTCACTGTCCCTTGTTTGATTGCCTCCCAGGTGCCCTCCTCACATTAAGTATCTCTCTACCAAAATACATTCTCCACTGTAATACCAGAAATCTTAAAGCTCAGTTCCAATCATGTCACTTGTAAACATTTTATATTGATGGAAATATCTCTCTAAATATTTAAATAGATTAATTTTTTCATCTTAAAAAGGAGAAACTCTTCTTTGAAGTATACCTTTTATTCCCTCTAGCTACCACTATCCATTTTTAATTTTTTATAGCTAATTTTTAAAAATTTGTATTAAAATCCTTCATTTTCTCAGATTCCATATTAACCCACAGCAATCATGTTTCTACAATTCATGACATTATGTAAATTAGTGTTATCCATTATATCTTAATTTGAAAGCAATTATAGACTTTTAAAATTTATTTTATTTTATTTATTTATATATTTTGAGACCGAGTCTTGCTCTGTCGCCAGGCTGGAGCGCAGTGGCGCAATCTCGACTCACCACAGTCTCCGCCTCCTGGGTTCAAGCAATTCCCCTGCCTCAGCCTCCCGAGTAGATGGGATTACAGGCACACAGCACCACGCCTGGCTAATTTTTTGCATTTTAGTAGAGCCAGGGTTTCACCATGTTGGCCAGGATGGTCTCTATCTCCTCACCTCGTGATCCGCCTGCCTTGGCCTCCCAAAGTGCTGGGATTACAGGTGCGAACCACCACGCCTGGCCAATTATAGACTTTTATAAGGAAGTGGATCTCTCTGAGTAGTTGATCTACTACTGACCACTCGCTTCTTTCTAAAATGCATGATTCCTTAATTTTCATGACAGTACTCTTGTAGTTGTTTTTCTGCTCTAACTATACTTCTTAAGTCTCCTTTGTGCTTTTTTCTGCACTCATATTTTTCACTAGGTCTCTATATGCATGCTTTTTTTCTTCTTATACCACATATCCTTGCCTTCAATTATGGCCTATATCAAGCATACAGGAAAAGCTTAAATCAAATGTCAAATTCTATGACTGAAAATGGATTAATAAATGCAGAGCAATATTAAGAATCGAGACAAAATTTAGGCTCAGTAAGAAGTTTCAGTCAATGAATAAAGCTCACTGTGGGCATGGATGGGAAGATGGAAATGGGTTAATTATTATTTACTATTCCTGACTCTCATCTAAATACTGATGACTAAACAAATCTATAGTGCCTCTAGTATCCATTCAATACTACTTTCCTGAGTTCCAGATTCCTGTATATTCCTGCTTGATTGTCAGTTTCAACCTGTTGTCAATAGGCATCTTAAATTAAGCAATTTCCAAACTAAACCCATCGTCTCCATGCCAAAACTTGGTTTGCCTTTCATCACCCACTACAGTAAATGGCATTTTCACTCACTTGGTTACCCAAGCCCAATATTTGAGTTCCATTTGATACTTTTCCCTTGCAGTCATGAACAGATCATTCAGATTCACTCATCTGTATATCCCTTGAATCCACTCTCTTGTCTTCATTTTAATTACTGCCCTACCAGTTCAAGTCCTCTTTGTGTTTCACTGGGAATACTGCAGATCTGATCATTTTTCTTTCCGATTCAGGTACTTCTCCCCTGTTATTAACCCTTCATATTGTCTCCAGAGTGATTATTATAATACCTGATCATATAACTTCCCTGTAGAGACAAAAGTAACTCTATCTTGGGTGCTAACCCACCTTGTTGAGTTCTGATTAATGCCAGTCTCAGCAATACTTCCTAATTTCTACTCATTTACTGTTCTTAGTGGAAGAACATGTACTGACTATAAATGCTGTCTTTAGATCAAAGCAACCTTAATGTTATTGAACAAATTACGGTCTTTGACATGTATAGCATTCTTGCGTGTTCTCAGGGGTTGTGTTTATTTGACTACAGACCACATACACTCTTTGCCTGTGGTAAGCCTTGCTTCTGAGGAGTAACAGTGCAGAGATCTACCTGTCTTGCTGCTGCCAAAGACTACGCTTACGTAAGTTCTCCAATAAATCACCCTTTATCAACAAACTGGATTTGTTTGCCATGTTCCTTAGTTTCTTGGCTCCTTCCACATTTGGGGGTCACTTTGCATATACGGCCATTTCATGGAAGATTTTCTGTTTAAAATCTATTTAAAATTAATCATATCATTCTGTATTTTAAATACTGCTAATGGTTGTTTGTAATCTATACAAGTTGTTTTTCATATTTTGTGCATCTTAAAGTTCTCTAATAGTGTTAAAAATAACAGATCTTGTCTCCTGAAAGATGCACACACATACCACATCTACTTTTAAATTATTGAATCAGACCAAAGATGCCTGCTTCATGGGCCAAAATATGCCTATATTAAAGGTCCAAATTCCTGCTGCTCTCATTCATAAACTCTGCGCAGAAGCCCGGGAAGTCTTGTAAATATGGTATGCTCTTTCTTGCTGCTTTGCCACTACATATTTTGATACCTTTCTTAGATTGTTTTCTGCCTGGCAAAATACCATGTATTCTTAGTTTCTGCCCAAATTTTATCTTCTCTACAGTGTCTTCACTGATTCATGAGACAGACATGGATGTTTCTTCTAAGTTGTCTTTTTCCAGTAATGTACACAAGAGCTTACTATTTATTTGCTGTGTGAGCCCTTTCAAGATGATATTTTACATACTGCATACCTTTTACATACCAAAGTGCCTGGAACATGGCAGATAATTATTTATTTCTGTTTTGCTTTAATTAGTTTTCACCTGAAGATAGTATAAGAAACTTAATATGCAAAAATCAAAGATAGGATAGCTTAGTTTAAATAAAATGACCATCCACCAGATAAGAAAATTTTAAAATGTTACCCATTTTGACATATTAGCATACTCAAAATTTTAAAACCATATTATAACTGAAGAATGATTAACAAGAAAGTCTTTATTATAATATTTAAAATGGATTTTCTGTGTCATGGAGGAAAACTTTCAATACTTGTAAAAACCACTCAATGCCTAGAAATCTAAGAATGAGATTATTGTATTAGTCTGTTCTCACACAGCTAATAAAGACATACCTATGAGTGAGTAATTTACAAAGGAAAGAGGTTTAACTGACTCATAGTTTCACATGGCTGGGGAGGCCTCATAATCAAGTGGGAAGGTGAAGGAGGAGCAAAGTCATGTCTTACATGACAACAGACAAGAGAGCTTGTGCAGGGGAACTCCCATTATAGAAACATAAGATCTTGTGAGACTTATTCCCTACCACCAGAACAGAAGGGGGGAAGTAGCTCACCTGGCCCCACCCTTGACACATGAGGATTATTACAATTCAAGGTGAGATTTGGTTGGGGACACAGCTAAACCATATCATTCTACCTCAGCCCCTCCCAAAACTCAGGTCCTTACATTTCAAAAGCAACAGTGCCCCAAAGTGTTAACTCATTTCAGCATTAACTCAAAAGTCCACAGTCTAAAGTCTCACCAGAGACAAGGCAAGTCCCTTCTGCCTATGAGCCTGTAAAATCAAAAGCAAGTTAGGTAAAATGGGAGTACAGGCATTGGGTTAATATGCCCATTCCAAATGAAAGAAATTGGCCAAAATGAACGGGCTACAGGCCCCATGCAAGTCTGAAATCCAATGAGGCAGTCAAATCTGAAAGCTCCAAAATGATCTCTTTTGATTCCATGTATGCTGATACAATAGGTGGGTTCTCATTCTTGGGCAGCTCTGACTCTGTGGCTCTGCAGGGTACAGCACCCCTCCTAGCTGCCTTCAGGGGCTGGCGTTGAGTGTCTGCAGCTTTTCTAGGCACACAGTGCAAGTTGTCAGTGGGTCTACCATTGTGGGGTCTGGATGATGGTGGCCTTCTTCTCACAGCTCCACTAGGCAGTGCCCCAGTGGGGACTCTGTGGGGGCTTCCACAACACATTTCCCTTCTGCACTGCCCTAGCAGAGGTTCCCCATGAGGGGTCTGTCCCTGCAGGACACCTCTGCCTGGACATCAAGGCATTTCATACATCCTCTGAAATCTAGGCAGCAGTTCCCAAACCTCAATTCTTCTGTGCACCCGTAGGCTCAACACCACGTGGAAGCTGCCAAGGCTTTGGGCTTGCACCCTGTGAAGCCATGGCCCAAGTTGTACCTTGGCCCCTTTTGGCCACAGCTAGAGTGGCTGGGATGTAGGGCAGCAAGTCCCTAGGTGGCACACAGGAGTGGGGCCCTAGACTAGGCCAGGAAACCATTTTTCCGTCTGAGGCCTCAGGGCCTGTGATGGGAGGGGCTGCTGCAAAGGTCTCTGACATGCCCTGGAGATATTTTCTGCATTGTCTTGGTGATTAGCATTTGGCTCCTTGTTACTTTTGCAAATTTCTACAGCAGGCTTGAATTTCTACCCAAAAAATGGGTTTTTCTTTCCCACTCCATCATCAGGCTGCAAATTTTTCAAATTTTTATGCTCTCCTTTCTGTTGAACACTTTGCCACTTAGAAATTTCTTCTGCCAGATACCCTAAATCATCTCTTTCAATTTAAAAGTTTCACAGATCTCTAGGGCAGGGGCAAAATGCCAGTGGTGTCTTTGCTAAAGCATAACAAGAGTTACCTTTGCTCCAGTTCCCAACAAGCTCCTCCTCTTCATCTGAGACCACCTCAGCCTGGACCTTATGGTCCATAAAACTGTCAGTATTTTGGTCAAAGCCATTCAGCAAGTCTCAAGGAAGTTCCAAACTTTCTTACATTTTCCTATCTTCTTCTGAGACTTCCGAACTGTTCCAAACTCTGCCTGTTACCCTGTTCCAAAGTTACTTCCACATTTTCTGGTATCTCTAGAGCAGCATCTCACTCTACTGGTACCAGTTTACTGTATTAGTCCACTGTCAGGCTGCTAATAAAGACATACACGAGACTGGGTAATTAATACTGGAAAGAGGTTTAATTGACTCACAGTTCCACATGGCTGGGGAGGTCTCACAATCATGGCAGAAGACAAGGAGGAGCAAGTCATGTGTTACGTGGGTGGCAGCAGGCAAAGAGAGAGCTTGTGCAGGAACACTCCCATTTTTAAAACGATGAAGTCTTTGAGACTTATTCACTACTATCAGGACAGTATAGGGGAAATGACCCCCATGATTCAATTGTCTCCACCTGGCCCCCCAGTTGACACATGGGGATTATTACAATTCAAGATGAGATTTGGGTGGGGACACAGACAAACCATATAAAGAGGATTTGGGGGTTGGAAAGAATTTTAAATATCATCTCTCTCAACCATTCTGCCAACATTTGTTGGTGATATTTCCAGGTGATGCTGGATCACCCAGCTCTGTCTCTGGAAAGCTGGTTTGAGATACGCCAGTCATACACACAGCAACAACAGAACAAGCTTTGAATTCTCTCTGCCATGTGAAGTAATGTGAAACATCACTCATACTCGGAAAGAAATGTGAAACAGATTATTCGACACAGTACAACACTCCTCATTGTTAAGTGACACTTTTAAATTAAACATTTCTATACATTTTCGTAGGCAAGATTTCACGGAATAATCAAATTCAGTCTAATTAAATTTTGTGCTTATTCAGAATAGAAAAACACAGGATAATAGAAAACAGAAGCAAAACTAGGAAAGAAGGGGCAATGTATACTTCAGGGGAAAAATTTGAAGAAAGGTCATGGAATTTTGCACATATGCATACTAATGTCTATGACAATGTTATTTTTAAGACATAGAAACAACATTTTCTTTATTATTTCAAATAAATGTTTTTATCTTCCTTATTGCAATAATAACAATTTACATCATGAATCATCAAGGAAAGGCTATATTTATTAATACTACCTTTTAAAAAAATCATTTTCTTTTAGAGCAATGATCTGATTTTGAGAAAATGTAGGAAAATACATTTCAGTGGAAAACAAACTCTAGAGTCCAGTAAAAGTCTAAAAGGCCTGAGTTTTATCAGTTTCAGTCTCCAAATTAGAAGTGATAGGCAATTTGTAAAAATGTAAGTGATTTCCAAAGTGAATTTTATAAATTATGTTTATTACAAATTTGTTTCTGCTGTTTCCTCATATGTGTCTTCTAAGGACTGATATTCTGAGATCTCTTACATTGCTACTGTTTCTGCTGCTGTGACTGCTGCTTCTTTCTCTTCTTGTCCTTCAGAAAGAAGTCGTGGATTATCTGAGTAGTAGTAGACTCCCTAGAGGCATTTTCCAGATGTAACAGAGCATCAATGTCTCCTTCTGCCTGTCAGGGCAGTGAATTCCCATGCCTTAAGAATCAATTTGATCTAAAACATTTAAGTGGATTAAAATGCTTAGTCATTAAATGTAAGATTATTTCTTTAGTGAGGACAAAGCCTATCCACAAGCTACCACACATGGTTACTGTGGAGATCTCCTTGATACATCATTATCCCTGGGCAGGCTAAAACCACACTGTTCTCTGAGGGCTTCACTCAAGTCCTGTAGCAGCCCTTACATGAAACCATTTACTGTGCTGTTCTAAAGTGGTTTAACGACAGCATCCCCACTGATAACAGACACAGGTCTTCTGTCCTTCCAAGCATTACCAATTCATGCATTATCTGCTGAGTTCGCAGAAGGCGAGAGACTGCTTTTCTGGGAACTTTGTCATTCTATATTTAAAATTATATGTTATTTATAGTTCTGTCTATCCCAGATGAATGTGTGTGGCATTATCATCTATGCCTGAGTGTAGACAATAACCCACAAAATTAATCCCCAAATAAATAGAACTGTTGACAGGTAAATTATGGAAATAGTGAACAATGGACATTTTGGAACATCTTTAGCACAGCAGTTTCCAACCACACATGTCATTTATCCTGCTTTTCAGTGTCAGATTGAAAATATTTCATTCCTAGTAATTCGAATCATGACAACAAGTAAGATTTGAAAAGTAGTGGACCTTTTCTGCTGAGCCATGAAAGCTGAAAATCATAATGGAAACATTAAAATAGAAGGAGATAAAGAAGAAAACAGGTCTATTGCTACAAAACACATGGTTATAGAGATTTGCGAGAAGATGATACATAAAAAACATTTTTTAAAAAGTTCCGCTAAAAGAGTGCTGAAACCCTATTCAGAAAAATATTTAAGTAATTTTGATTATCTCTTAGTTTAGAAATATTTTGACACCTAGATGATGTGTTATTGCTATTGAGTTTCAGTAAAACATGGCCAAGGATCATGTTGAAATAGACAAAGAAGTGTAAGTTATTAACATAGTAGAAAACATTTGAGAGTCTACTTGTGCAAGACACATACTCAATATTTTATATTAACCTTTCATTCCATACTCACAACTGATAACTGATGTGAAGAAGAAACCAAAGTAAAGAGTTTACTTGACTTGTATAAAAGTGGATCCATTAACACATTTCATTGATAGATTCAAGTTTTTAGCTTCAGATTCTGGGACCCCAACTTATGAAATTTTGAAGGTTTTAGAGAAGAAATGATTTAAATTATGAACAACTGCTGATTTCTTCCCAAATGCCCACTTTTGTTCCACATAACAACACAGAGAAAGTCACAGGTTTAAAAATTACTGACAGGGGGAGGGACAAAGATGGCTGACTCGAAACAGCTCAGTTCAGAGGCTCCCAACGAAAAGAACCATAATAAGCATGTGAATCCTTCACCAGCAACCAAGGTAACCAGGTTCGCCATCAGAACTGACTAGAAGAGTGGTGTGATCCAGGGATAGGAAGGAAGAGCAGTATGGTGCTGCGGCCCACCTGAGAGCCACAAGGGGCAAGGGGACTAGTTTACACCTTTTTTGCCTCTGCCACTCCTGATACAGCAAGACCAACCCCTCTTCTTTTCTTCAGCCTACTCAACATGAAGATGATGCACATAAAGATCTTTATAACGATCCACTTTTACATAATAGTAAAAATGTTTTCTATTCTTATTATTTTCTTAATAATATTTTCTTTTCTCTAGCTTGCTTCGTTGTAAGAATACAGTATATAACACATATCAGATACAAAATATGTTTTAATTAATCAATTGTTTTTGTTATCAGTAAGGCTTCCAAATAAATAATAGACTATTAGTAGTTAAGATTTTGGGGAGTCAAAACTTATACGCAGATTTTTGACTGTGTTTGGGTCAGCATCCCCAACCCCTATGTTGTTCAGGGATCAACTGTATGTATAAAATTTTTCATAATTCTATGACATACTAGTCATCATGGTAATTCTTATTATTTTCTGGTTTTAATCATTGTCTAGTGAAAGCTGTGTATCATTTATGAGAGAGCAAATGCTCATGGTTCTGCAGACTGTACAGGCATCTGAGAGAAAGAAGCTGCCTCAGTGTCTTAGTGCTGGTTTGACTGATCTAGTCCAAAACACATGGCGATGGACTTTGTGCCTAAATAGGCACTACTTTTTTATGTGTGTCCATGTGTGTGATGTACAACACTAAAGAAGCAGGCACAGCAAGAAGCCCAGTAAAGGTTCTGGGTCTTAACTGAATGCTTTTATCTTAAACAATTCCTATTTACTTGATTTTAATTGCTCCTAATATCTCTATGAAATTTTGAAATTAATTTAAAACTACTTCACTGCCCCAGAGCTTATCCACAGATCACATTTGAAAACATGGAAATAATAGGAATTTTGATGTGGACCCTTGTATGGAGTCTATGTTATCTTTCTAGAATGTTTTGTACATCATTCTCCCACATCTATATAATCTGGTTTTCCATGCAATTTTTAATTACATAAGTTTTACATTCCTCATTTTATGAAAGTATTGCATGTTTCCAAAGAATATCTGAACTCATAAACATTCTTGTAAATGAAATTGTAATATAATAATTTCTGCTTGGACATTTATTTGCATATACCTAGCTACATAAAATTAGGTGGGGAAAATATTAGAACCAGTTATGTAAAATAATTTCCATAATTATCAAATAAAATAAGGTCATCAAAGATGTTTTGAAATAAAACATAACAGAATTTTTTCCTCTAGCAACTCCATTTATGCTATCATTTCTTGCTTTATAAACCTCAATTTTATACTTTTATTCTGTACATATCCTATTATAACTCAAAGCAAACTAGCATAGAAAAACTGTGTTCATTATACTCTAATATACAAGGAGAAGTGAAAGCTGAATAGAGGCTTAACCACGAAGAAATTTGCATCCAAGGTGGTGAATGTGAAAGAGAATGCAATTTTGGAGGGATTATACATTATTTAACTAAAACAGAAGAGTTAAATTTTTTTAAATTTATAATTTGAAAAATAGAATTGTACTGTTCTTTATACATAAACAGTGATGTTATTCATCGAGATAGTCTTTTTACTAAATGAAGGATGTAGCAATGGTTACAAGAGAGAAGGTATCACCAGAATGACAAACTGGCATATGTTCCCTGAAGTCTCATTTATTTTTAGTATTTTATGGAGAAGAGTAAAGGTGAGTTCAACATGGGAAATTGACTTGGTTAAAAGAAATACAATTTTTGAAAACATTTCCAAGAGCATTATGTATGTCTGAGTTCAGAAAACAGTTATATTACACCCTGAGAATTGTTTTGATATCAGATATCTGAAAGAAATGTTCTGTCTGGCTTACTGAAATCCATTCACTTTCAACCCTAATCAATCAATAATAGTAGGGCATAGCCGAGATTACAAATGATACTAATTTCTCCTTAAATAAAATTAGGATTTTTCAAACTGGCTTATGTTTTTTAATCTCCTTCCTAATCAGTGAGTTTCTTCCTCACAGCAGCCAGTGTCAGCATTTATTCTATATGATATAAACAAGCAATAATAAAAAGCAGGTTCAAGCCATTACTCTAGACTAACCTGCAGCTATGGGCCTGTTTGTCTTAGTTTTACCAAACTGTCAGCTAAACAACACTATGCTACAGACCCCTCAAAGTATTCACACAGTTTCTCATGCCTTTGACTAAATTTCTTGCATTAAAATAAGAAAAATAAAATAGTAATAGTAAGAAGAAGAAGAAAAGAACAAGGAGAAAGAAGACAACACAAAGGTTTTAGAAGATAGAATGAAAAGTATGCCAAATTATAGTTTTGTTCCATTATAAATTCTTAGACACAAACTACTCTGAAAATGTAACTTTAAGTGTAAATGTAAGCACTGAAACTCCCTATCAAACACTAACCTTTCAAAACAAGAGGAGAATTAAAATAAGACATCTCATAATTCCAATTTTACTGTACTATAAAATGATAGTTACTTCACTTCCAAAGGAAATCTTTGGGTACAGACATATCAAATTTTCACTGCATGACACCCCCATAAAAATGAATTCTAGATAAAAACAAGTTTGATACTTGCAGTCAAACATTTCTTTTATAAAATTCCATAAACATAACTGGTATCTTTAAAAGAAAAAAATATGAAGAAAAAAATCGATTCCACTGTGTTTCAGAAAATGACAGGTCTAGTCAAACAGAAGTTTAACTGTGGGGTGTAGATAACATCTTATTGTGCATGGAGTTCCCAGGTGAGTCAACATTTCCAAAAACCACTGACAAGATGTCTACAAATACAACACAGAGATGACCAGGAAAATGACAACTATTTCCTTAAAGAGTCAGCTGGGCAATCACAAAGCATCCGGCAAATAAAACAATTCATAAAACCTCTGAAAGGTCAACCTCAGAGTATTGCTTATATACTTGCAAGGAAAGATTTATTTTGAAATAAATAGTATACAAAAGGGGTTTTGTAGTAATTACAGCTACCAAAGACTTTCTTTATGTAGTGTCAGTTTTGCTGGTGTGGTCGATGAAAGTCTTTAATCAATTTCAGAATTAACATGAAGCCGAAACCCTTTTGCAGTCAAAATCTTTAAAAATAATTGTTTATAATTATTATTTGTCAAACAGATTATGTGCTATGAATGGGTGTTGGTAGGTTGGGCCTATCCGAGGTGATTAGGTCACTGAGAGGGATCAATGCTGCTCTTATGGAACTGGGTTAATTCTCAAGGGAATCAGTAAGTTCTCACTCACTGGGTACTGGATGAGTTTCTACTAGAGCAGATTGTTATAAAGTGAGGCCGCCCCTCCTATTTTGCTCCTCTCACATGCTCCCAGTTCCCCTTCTACTTCTGTGCCATGTTATGACACAGAACTGAGTTCTCACCGGTAGCTGTCCAGATACAGCCACCCTATCATGGACTTCCCAGCCTCTAGTACGTAGAGCTAAAATAAACATTTTTTAAAATAAATAAATAAACAAATCATCCAATCTCAGGTATTGTGCTATAGCAACACTAAAAAGACTAAGACATTATACCAAGAAACTAAACTAAAAAAATTCACTGATTCACATTATCAGTTTGCTACACTCATTGCCATAAAAATTAGCAAATATCCTGGAAATGGTGCCTACTTGCCTCTTCCCATTACCTTGGAATGAGAGAAAATGGAAAAAAGTAGAAATGAGATGTTTTGATACTATCTGTTGTCACTTTTCTCTTACGAGATATTAATACATGAAATGAGGAAAAAAGGGTATGCAAAAAAAGAACAACCCAGTGATATCAAAGAAATTCTAAAAAGAGCAACGGAATTTGAAATAAAATTATGACAATAACATGAAACAAATGATCTAGAAAATATATGCTCTGATGAAATTTGTATCACCAAAATCATGCAAGAAGTGGAAAATTCGAAAAGATCAATTATTGTAGAAAAGATTGGAAAGCTAATTAGATAGCTGCCATTCATGAAAGTATCAGGACTAGATGGTTTCATAGATGAGTTCTAAGAACACTTATAGTTTCAATCCTACTTGAATTATTCTATACCACAGAAAAAAGTTTTCCCAATTTATTTTCTTAAGGCTGCATAATTTTAAAATATTACAAGTAAAAGCTTGTAATTAAAATTAATTGCATTTTAATAAAGATGCAAAAAAGTAATTAAAAATAGTAAAAGTTGAATATAGCAATCAAAGAAAAGAATAACATACTACAAACAAATAAGGTATGTGTAGTAATGGAAAGTTAAATTAATATCAGAACACTTATTAATGTAATTCAATGCATCCAAAAATTTTTAAAAGATATATTAGCAGCCGGGCGCGGTGGCTCAAGCCTGTAATCCCAGCACTTTGGGAGGCTGAGACGGGCGGATCACGAGGTCAGGAGATTGAAACCATCCTGGTTAACACGGTGAAACCCCGTCTCTACTAAAAAATACAAAAAACTAGCCAGGCAATGTGGTGGGGGCCTGTAGTCCCAGCTACTCGGGAGGCTGAGGCAGGAGAATGGCGT
>NW_016836615.1:529869-556648 GCF_001698545.2 Rhinopithecus bieti | reverse complement strand
CTCCAGCCTGGGCGACAGAGCCAGACTCCGTCTCAAAAAAAAAAAAAACAAAAACAAACAAACAAACAAACAAACCGATATATTAATATTAGCATATAGCTTCAAAGATGTGTAATAAAATATTATTAACTATTCTTTTTTTTTTTTTTTTTGAGACGGAGTATCGCTTTGTCTCCCAGGCTGGAGTGCAGTGGTGCGATCTTGGCTCACTGCAAGCTCCGCCTCCCGGGTTCACGCCATAATCCTAACTCAGCCTCCGGAGTAGCAGGGACTAGAGGCGCCTGCCACCGCGCCCGGCTAATTTTTTTTTGTATTTTTAGCAGAGACGGGGTTTCACCGTGTTAGCCAGGATGATCTCGATCTCCTGACCTCGTGATCCGTCCGTCTCGGCCTCCCAAAGTGCTGGGATTACAGGCTTGAGCCACCACGCCCGGCCTTATTAGCTATTCTTAATAATTGAAGGAAACTACTTAAATATAGTAAAGACCATTTACTGAATACCAATGGCAATAACACAGTAAGTAGCAGAGTGCTAAAAAGTCTTTTCATTTAAATTCAGGAAGTTGACTGAGATATTTGCTATTGCTGTTAGATCAACCTAATGCACAAGGAAAGTATCACTAGTTTCAGGATTGAGACAAGAGGTAGATTTTTCTCTTGTGCACCTATTTAAAGCAATACTTTCAACTAAATCTTCATAATAAATAAATAAACATCATATGTGTATTTCTTATAAAATCACTCAATGTAGTTTAATAACATTAATAACATACATTTCAGTAGTTAAAAAAAAAATAAAACACACTGCCAACACTAAACTGACACAGTACAGGGATGAAAGTCTGCCTAGGATACATTAGGGTCTGGCAGAATATATGAACCTCTTATCTTGTAAGCAGTTCTCCATAAATATCATTTTTTCTTAATTGAACTTTTGATAAGTATCAATGAAAAAGGCCT
Organism: Rhinopithecus bieti; assembly: GCF_001698545.2. NCBI lineage: Eukaryota > Metazoa > Chordata > Mammalia > Primates > Cercopithecidae > Rhinopithecus > Rhinopithecus bieti. Next base: position 555,688 of record NW_016836615.1, on the reverse strand, counting down.
TTGAACCAGAGCAACTCCATCTTGAACAGGAGCTGGGTAAAAGGACCCTGAAATCTATGGGGTTGCATTCCCAGATGGCTAGGCATTTTAAGTCACAGGATGAGATAGGAGGTCAGCACAAGATACAGTTCATAAAGACTTTGCTAATAAAACAGATTGCAGTAAAGAAGCCAGCTAAAACCGACCAAAACCAAGAGTGACATCTGGTCGTTCTCACTCTGACACTCCCACCAATGCCATGACAGTTTACAAATGCCATGGCAACGTTAGGAAGTTACCATATATGGTCCTAAAAGGGGAGGCATGAATATTCCACCCTTTATTTAGCATATAATCAAGAAATAACCATAAAAATGGGCAATCAGGAGCGCTCGGAGCTACTCTGTCTGTGGAGTAGCCAGCCATTCTTTATTCCTCTACTTTCTTAATAACCTTGCTTTCACTTTATTCTATGGACTCACCCTGAAGTCTCTTGCACGAGATCCAAGAACCGTTTCTTGGGGTCTGGATCTGGACCCCTTTCCAGTCACATCAAGTGGCAGTAATTTTGGTGTTTCACCAAAGAGTGCTACGGCCGGGTGTAGTGGCTCACGCGCGTAATCCCAACACTTTGGGAGACCCAGGAGGGCGGATCACTTGAGGTCAGGAGTGCCAGACCAGCCTGACCAATATGGTGAAACCCTGTCTCTACTAAAAACAGAAAAATCAGCCGAGTGTAGTGGTGCATGATTGCTATCCCAACTACTTGTGAGGCTGAGGCAGGAAAATTTCTTGAACTGGAGAGGCAGAGGTTGAGTGAGCCAAGATTGCACCACTGCACTATAACCTGGGCAACAGGGCAAGACTTCATCTCAAAAAAAAAAAAAAAAAAAAGTGCTACAAAGGCAGATAGTCTCTCATACTGGTTATATGGAGGCTCATGGGCTTCCGTGGGCAGTTAGTTGGTGTTTGGTATGACACCAGGAGCTGAGGAGTCAGATAAGATTTGTGCCTGATAAAAAAAAAAAAAAAAAAAAAAAAAAAAAAAAAAAAACACACACACACACAGACAAAACAACAACAACAAAATACACCCCATTTCCACATAGACAGAATAATGAAGTGCAATACCAGGATCATGTTTCTTTTTAGAGAAAATACTGGGTTTTCTCTTGCCAATCAACAAAGGACAATTAATGTCCCACAAATTCCACCAACAGAAACATTTGCTGCAATTGATTTTAAACCAGAGAATTGTTTTGGGTGCACATACTCAAATTCCATCTTTAGTCATAAAAAATCAGAATGCCATGACTCTGTCTACTGTACTTGATAAAATAAATTGGTTGCAAAATGCATATCTAAATAATTATATTAGATATTTCTGTGTATAGAGTAACTAAATATAAGCTAGTGAAATGTTGGAGGCTCCCCCCCAAACACTGTCATTGTAGAAAAATTGAATGGTATTATTACATTTTTGCTACTAATTACTTAACATACCAGGCATCTAATAAAGACACTCATCAATGACACTTTTAGCTTATGATAAAATCATGTCATCCACATATACAAAAATATTTGCTGTTTTTATCTAAAAGTAGTATCAAGTTATTAGGAAACAGTCCATAAAGGAATGAGGACACAGCCGTATTTGGTCACACGTATATGACTAATAAAAAACTGACAAGTCTAAAACAACTTTTGAACATTTTCCTCAATAGTTCCCCTTGTTTTATTCCTTGTCTTGGTGCATGGCTTCACCATTAGCCTGTCTCTTCTCAAAAAATATCTATAAACATATGTCTTTACATCTCTTCTTCCCTCTAGGATGCTAGCAGCTCAGAACCATTTCCTATATAAAACTCTCCAATTTTCGGATAATGCCCCATATAAATAATTTAGCATGGTCAAGTGATTTTTTCCAATCTGGTTCCAGCCTACATATTTAGTCTTATCTTCCAACAAGCCCCTGTGTAGCAACCATGCCACTCTAATATAAATTAATAAAATACAACTATATTTTTAACACTTCAGTGCTTTTTGCCTTTGTTGTTACCTTTGTGTGCTTCTGCCTGGAATTTCCCCTCTTCCTGTCTTTCCAGTGATATATTTAATCCTACTGATCCTCTAAATCACAGCTTACGGGTCATATTCTCCACAAAGCACCTCTTTAATCATCCTGCCCTCCCTCCGGGATCCGCCAATCCCAGTTAACTTGCCTAACCTGAGTACTTGAGTACTATGATTTAGTCTCTACATACTACTTCTAGCATAGTCTATCTGAAGAGTATTGCATTCACTTGATTAAATATTTGTTTCCTCCTCTGTTAAAATGTAAACATCTGGAGGCTTTCTTATGATGGTATACCCATAGCATTGTGCTTACCATATAATTGGCAAACAGTTTCCATACTGTGTATAACAATGTCAGTCTGAGTGGTGGCTCACGCCTGTAATCCCAGCACTTTGGGAGGCTGAGGGACGAGAATCACAAGGTCTGGAGTTTGACACCATCCTGGCTAATATGATGAAACTCTATCTCTACTAAAATACAAAACTTAGCCAGGTGTGGTGTTGGGCACCTGTAGTCTCAGCTACTCGGGAGGCTGAGGCAGGAAAATCACTTGAACCTGGGAGGCGGAGGTTGCAGTGAGCTGAGATCGCGCCACCGAACTCCAGCCTGGGAGACAGAGTAAGACTCTGTCTCAAAAAANTCTTATGATGGTATACCCATAGCATTGTGCTTACCATATAATTGGCAAACAGTTTCCATACTGTGTATAACAATGTCAGTCTGAGTGGTGGCTCACGCCTGTAATCCCAGCACTTTGGGAGGCTGAGGGACGAGAATCACAAGGTCTGGAGTTTGACACCATCCTGGCTAATATGATGAAACTCTATCTCTACTAAAAATACAAAACTTAGCCAGGTGTGGTGTTGGGCACCTGTAGTCTCAGCTACTCGGGAGGCTGAGGCAGGAAAATCACTTGAACCTGGGAGGCGGAGGTTGCAGTGAGCTGAGATCGCGCCACCGAACTCCAGCCTGGGAGACAGAGTAAGACTCTGTCTCAAAAAAAAAAAAAAAAAAAAAAAAAAAAAAAAAAAAAAAAAAAATCATCTGCTCAGTTTTCATTGATCAAAAGGAAATTACACCAAAGTAAAACATACTTAATGCAATCTAATAGTTATTGTTACACTTTTGGTTTAAAAAGGCAAATGGAGCATACAACAAATATAGTCCTACAACTATTAGTAATAAAACATTAGCAACAAAGAGATTTCAACCAATTGCCTGAAGAGGAAGACCAAGAGATGGATATTGATTAATAAGCAGAATGAAACAATTGCCAGTCTATAATATGTATGGAGGAGAAAGAGACAAAACATGCTAGACTGCTAGGGAGAATTTTGTATATTCTGGAGACTTGGGCAAGAAACATATGACCAAAGGTCAGTAGGAAAAGTGGGCTGGAAAACAGCAATGACCCTCTACCACTTTTAGAACCAGCCAGGGTTTTACCTCTCTGGGGAAAACAAGGAGATTTTTCATAAATAAATTAACTATAATATAAAATAACTGTTAAATGAAATTACCTGGGGATAGCATAGCAAAGGCAAATGTTGAAAAGCATAGAGAATCAACAAAATGATACATGCAAATTCCAGAATTGAAGGTGTAGGGAGGTTCAAACTTTCCCTCTGAAGGTTTGACAACTGAGTCTGCTGACATAAACTGACAATAGATAAACACGAGAAAAGGCATACTCATTATTTAAGCTCATGAGACTCACACAAAATATAAAACTCAAAGGAGGAGCCAGATGTTTGAAGTTTTTATAGCATAAAGGAATAGGGGCTTGAGGGCTTTTAGGGGAGGTGGTGACAAGTTAAGGGAGAGAAAAAAGGAGGAACCACAGGATGAACACAGGTTGTCTTATTATGCAGATACAGCTTCTCGGGTAATAAAAGCAGCCTCCAGAAGAATAAGTGATAGGCTGTCTGGGTATGCGGATGACATTTAATCTCCTCTCCAGTGATTAATCTTCCCTGGTTGCTTGATGAGATTCCTAGGGAGGGGTTTCAAGACAATTGCATTTCTTTTGGAAGAACTTACCTCAGTTAGACAAGTGAACTTAAGAGAAAGGGCCTCTTGGTGCTTTGGGAAAGAGGATCTAGAGACAGAGGAAGAAGGAAGGTCAGAGAGACCTTGAGGCTACTCTTTTAATTCAAAATTGCAATACATTGGAAATGATTTTCTAAGCCACAACGAAGTCTTCTATAAGTGTTTAAATAATAAAAAAAAAGATTACGCAATTTTTAAATAGGTTCACGTTTAGACATGCCATTTTGAAATGCCAAGAGAACAAGAATAAAATGAACATCTCAAGCACTTCTTTCAAAGTTATTTATAGATTAATATCAGACTGGCCATCAGTAACACTGCTTCTTAGATTGCGAACAATTACTTCAGTGTTCTAAGAAAAAAATGATTTTCAACCCTGAATTCCTCACCTGGCCAAACTAGTACTCAAGTGTAAAGGTAGAATAAAGTCATTCTCTGTCATGAGACAGATAAAACTCAGAAAGTTTATCTCACAAACATGCTTTTTCAGGAAGTTGTTTGAAGAATATCAAAGACACAATAGATGGAATTTAAGAAAGCGTGAATCAAATTCAGAAGAAGGGAGAGATAGATGTATAACCGGGCTTGAGAGCAAACAGTTCACATAGGAGCAAAATGACAGAGTACTAAGAGAAATCTCCAGGGAAGAAGAACATTGCATTAAAAACAAAAAGCTACAGATAGTCATAGTCAAATATAAAGGGACTGGATTAAATTCAAATAGTAAAGCAACAGATTTCAAAAATTAAAACAATGAATATCAAGCAATAGAATGCACAGGAATTGGAAATGTATTTAGGATACACTAAAGCAAGGCCTGTTTTCTTTCTTACAAAAAAAAAAAAAGGTAATCAGAAACTTCAGATGGGAAAGAAAACCTGTAAAAACAATGTATAATTCAGAAATAAATTAGACCAAACAATTTGGGGCAGGTCATTATTAGATACTGTCTAAAGCTGAAAAATCAACAATTAGCAACACACACACACACACACACACACACACACACACACATTTCTGAGGTAACCCCAGAAGAACTATAAAGAGATTAGAAACAGCTGGAAAAGAGTATGGAAAGGAAGTTTGATTTTATTATAAGCCCAATTTTACTTTATAATTAAAAAAACCTACGTAAATTAATCTGATGTTTTTTTATTTTAGAAAAAGAAACTAATACTTATACATATCACAATATATCTTTTCTTCAAAATTCATTTTCAAAATTTATTAGATGATTTCAAAAAGTGAATCTAGACTGTCAAATGTAATTATTTATATGTACCACATCCTACAAATCTTTAGTCATAGCCTAACACCAAAATGAGAGCACAAAGTATCTTCTTGTAGAATAAATGACCCACATTTCCCCAAGGGAACACATTCTTTTGAGAATAAATTGCATTTGCAATGTTGCATTATTACATTTATTTTAGGACTACAGGCTAAATCCATTAAACTTGTAATGATGTTTTTTGTTTTTTTTTTTTTTTTTTCCCCTCCCTTCCAGGCTTATGGGAAAAGACTTATTTTCACAACTACTCTAAGTCTTTAGAAGTATTGTTAATTTACTACTATCTCAAGTCTCTTCGTCTCTAATCTACATTGATTTTCTGTCCTGAATATAGAAAGCATGCATTTGTTAATGCTGTAGCTGCAATACGTTTTCTTTCAGATTTTTTTTTCTCCTAGAAAAATTGAATAAAGGTGGCAAAACAACTACTTGAACATACATTAATGACTTCTTAGAAATGACTTGTAGGGGTGCAAAAATTTTTAGGGAGGAAACATTATTAGTTGTAGAAAAGCATATGACCTGGAAAATGGACATAGTGCTCCCGATTTGTTGCTGTTGGTGATAGTCTCTATGGAGATCCGAGTTCCATGAAAAATTAAAAATCAAATCATGGCTATCATCGGCAAATAGTAAATTCAAGAAGTTTAGCGTTTTTTTCCCCATGCAAATTGAGTACACAATTCTTTGCTTATACAGAACCACTAAGGTGTCTATAGATTTCTCAAGTTGCCATGTCATAATCTTTTTACAAAATGAATCTTGTCTTTGTCTTTGGTGCTCCAGTCACCCTGTGGCCCCATGCTTTGGCCAGGATGTCATGGGGATCCTTTTCTTTACCATGTTGGCTCTAGGAAAAGCAAAGCCAAGGAAGTCAAAGCAGGTGACACTTTGTCTGAAGCTGACCATGTCTGACTGGGGAGAGGGAGGATGTACATCAATCTAGAAATCAACAGTCACCAACTACCATATGTGTCACATTAAAAAAAAAATGTAGTAAAACAAGGAGTGGCCTAAATTGGTGAACAGAAGTTCAGTGTTCAGCATTAATCAGAAAACACCATTCAAAACTTTAAAATATGGACTAAAATAAATATTTACTTTTTATTATTTTGGAATACTAAGCAGGGTTATTATGACAGTCTTAGAGTTAAAATTCTTGGAACACAAGAAATGAAGATTTATGTGTATTGGCTTCTCTTTCTAACCATCGTAGACTTGCTTCATCAAATCAGCTTTAACCACATTAATTTCATCTCTTGCTTTTTCAGTAACAAAACAGGAAACCAATCCCAATATTTCTCCTTCATTTGATTTTAGAATTAGTTATTGTAGTCTAAGTTGGTGTCATAGAAAGATTCATCATTAGACATAATAATATGTATGTATGTCTATATTGCTGTTTCCTAGGTCTTTTGTATTTCCAATATGATTTGAGTGTTTTATTCAATTACATAGAAATAAATTCTCCCATCAATTATTTGAAACTCTTTACAAATAGCAAATGTAGAAATAGATCATTTGTCCTTATTTAACATATCATTATAATGGATATTAGATATAATTTATATTGTATAGATGAATGTGTACATGTGCATATATATAAAATCACCATCAAAAGCTGGATGCTATAGAAAAGAACAACACACCATTCTAATTCACTGTTACTAGAAATTAAAGACAGTTTGTGTTATTGTTTTCCCGCATGAATAAAATATCCATCACTAAGAGTTTTCTGTTCTAAACTCTTGAGACATGAGGTTATTTCCTCATCAACTAAGGAGCTAAAAACATAATCCTTCACATGGGAGAGGCAGACCACAACTTCAAATCTAAATCCTCTGGAATTCGCAAATGCTATAATGATTTTAAATTTGCCTACAACTTAACAACATCTTTGTTCATTTATCAGATAGATTTGGGTCTCTGAACTGTGCCCCTAAGAAGCAGTTCAGTGTGGTGGTTACAAGGAGAGCTTGGTTGTCAGGAGTACCTGTGTCAACCTCCTAACTCTACTATTTCCTTTCTATATGAGTTTGAACAAAAGTTGTGTCAAGTTAAGATGAGGGTTATAGAATTTGTCAAGAAAGATAGATATACAGAAGAATTGGTGATGAAATTGGTAAGAAACAAGAAATGATTCTTACAAATATTACTGTGATTTTAGTATACTCTCCCATTTATAAAATTTGAGTAACAGATTTTCAGCTATTTTGAATTTTTTTTTTCTAGTTTGGAGACTGAGTTTGGAAGAAAGGAAACAAGGGAGGAAGAAAGGGGGGGAGAAATATAAATTTTTTTTTTTGGTATGTTACACAGCAACATTTGTTTTTGGCAATATCACTGAGAAAGTTGCTGTGGCCTTTAATGGATAGGAAACTACATATTCTTCAGATTATTTTAGACAACATAAAGCAGCTCCTTAACATTATTTTGTCATTAACTAATAAACACTGGATATCCCAAATCACATTCTACTTCCCCAAATGATGATTCCTTACATAATTCCATTTATGATGTAAAATAATGCTTTCCTGGGAGCCACTGTATATATTTATTTATGAATTGTTTTCTGGGATTTGATGTGGCTGAGAATAATACAAGATTGATTCTTTCTATAAATTCTGGTTTCAGTTTCCTTTGCTTGGACCTGGAAACATCTATTTCATTTTCCTTCAGCATATTATATTCTGCAAAGTGCCAGAGGCTCTCAGTGGTACTAATGAGTTCTTGTTCCAATTATCTGTTTTAAATTTTTAATCTTTTTTTCTTTGCCACTATGAAAAGAAGATGAATGAAGAAAACAAAATCATTACCAATACTCTCATTTATTTGTTGCTGCAAGCTCAATGGTTTGAGAGAATGTCGACATACATTTTTTTGTGGGGGAGGGAAGATCAATTAAATAAAATGTCCCATCAATAATTTGAAGTTCTTCAAATATAGCAAATGTCCTCAGTCTCAGTATCAGAAAACCCGCCTTTTTGTTTTAGTAAAATTAGACCTAAGGATAATGAAGACTTATATTTTTCAAAATGGTATTTGAATTTAATAATCTTAAAAGCAGTGGAAAATATCACAAATGGAAAGAGAGTTAACTTTACTAAGAAAAACATAAATATCAAAATGAAGCTTTATGATGTTTTAAAGGTAAATGTCTTTATTAAATTATGTACATAAATTACGATAAACACTAAGGCGGAAGGGCAAAAAATTAGCAAAGAGCACCAAAAGACAAATTCCCAGCCAGGCACAGTGGCTCGCACCTGTAATCCCAGCACTTTCGGAGACCAAGGTGGGCGGATCACGAGGTCAGGAGTTTGAGACCAGTCTGGCCAACATGGTGAAACCCCGTCTGTACTAAAAACATACAAAAATGAGCCGGGCGTGGTGCCACGTGCCTGCAGTCCCAGGTACTTCGGAGGCAGAGGCAGGAGAATTGCTTGAACCTGGCAGGTAGAAGTTGCAGTGAGCGGAGCCCATGCCATTGCACTCCAGCCTGGGCTGCAAGAACGAAACTCATCTCACACACACACACACACACACACACACACACACACACACACGCACACACAAAGACAGTTCCCCAAATAGAAAATAAAAATGGGTAATGAACATATGAAAAATTATACCTCACTAAGATTAGAAATACAATTAAAAATGAAAATGACATATTTTATGTTATCAAATTAACAACTATGAGAACAGATAATATACAGGGTTAGCAAGAGTGCAATGAAATCGACTCTGCTGTACACTGGTAGGATGATAATTCAGTAAAATAATTTTGGATAGGTTATTGTGAATTATATAGTAAAACCCTTACCATTTTTCATATTATTTGATTACACTTAGGTATTTCTCCTAAGGTATGATTCACAAAAAAAATGAGACTGTTTTTGATGGAAATTATTATAGGGAATTATTTAATATAATAGAAACATATGAAAATAGTATAATGTATAACATTAAAGACTTAAAGAAACAATGAAATAGTCATATTAATTTTTAAATTGTTTGATATAATGTTCGATTTAAATTTAAGACATATTTGGATATATAGCATACATAGACAGGTTTCATTTGTATATACACAAAGGAAATATGCAAAAATGTTAACCTTCAGTCATGAAGTCAAGAAATGCTTTCTTATTTTGTATCAAATTATTTTATATTTTATATCAAGCTATTTTATAATGCAAAATATTACATAGAAAATGTGGCAAATATAAAATTATAAAGGTCTACATTGTTAGAGGATGAAGATAATTTTAATGATCATTTTCCATTTAATCAATAGTAAATATATTTTCCTTATGATTTCCTTTAGTAACATTTTCTTTTCTTTACACTATTGCAAGAATACAGTATATAACACATATAACATATTAAATATGTGTTAATCAACTATTTATCAGTAAGGTTTTCAACCAATGGTAGGTTACTGGAGTTAAGTTTTTGAGGAGTAGAAAGTTATAAGCAGATTTTTGGTTGTGTAGGGGGTTTGGTGCCCTTAATCCTGACATTGTTCAAGGGTCAACCGTAGTTTGTTGCACAGAAGTTACACAGACATAGATACCAAGAACAGAAATTAGTACCAGAAAGTCAGTGATACTTAAACCAAAAACACGCAGTGTTGGTTTTGAGATAAGGAGGCAAGTGACGCCAGGAGGGCAGCAAGGAGACTCTGAGTGGAGAGAGGAAATTGTTTTTGAGGACTGGAGAAAAGAAGACTCATGGAATTTACTGCCAGAACAATTATCTTAGCTATTGTCTTCAATAACTGGAAAGATAGAAAATACGCCTATGAGTTTATGGGTCTGGTAAAGGGGATTTCCAAGCAACAAAAGATGACAATGCTATTTGTCATCTTTTAGCCACAGACAGCATGATATTGCAAGAGATAAATGAGCTAAAGAAAGTTTTTCAAGGAGAATTTAGAGGATATATTTCCAACCCAGGACTTGCGAGTTGGAAAAAAAAAAAGTTTATTATTTACATCATCTCCCACCAGCAAAAGATTTCCAAAGACATTGTCTGAAGAAAAATCCAAATTCACAGTGATGTTACCGATCAAGATGAAATCAAGGCTCTGAAATTCATTGTTAAGACCTTACAAAGAGTTCAGGTTGTGTCTAATAGTTTCAGTAAACAAAACTTCTAACAATTTAAAGGTGTTTTCCCTTGGTATCAAAACTCTTATCCCATGCCAGAGAAAGTAGCCAGTATTGAAAGATCTATGGTATGTCTTTATTCAAAGGAATGAGATTATAATTTGATACATGGAAAGACCACTATTTTTTTTTCTGCATTGTAGCATCTTAGAATAAAAGGGACAGAAATAGTCCATCCAATATCTAGAACACCTTGCTTTATTTTAAATTTACTTTCAGCTTATTGCTATGCTACACATGTTAGTATTATTTTAAATAATAATAATAAAACCAAAATATTATAGCTAATATTTATTAAGGGCTTTTTAAACACCAAGCATGGTGCTAAGGACATTTCATAGAACATCCCCCTTACTCCTCAAAATTAACCTCTGAGTTTTTTAAATAGTTCAAATATTTTAGGTCACATCTAGATTTTATCCCAATAACTTTATCAGAAATAAAGATGAAATATTTATATAATGATATTCAGAGCAAACATTATTTATAAGAATAAAACCATGAAGGAATCTCAAAGTCTAATAAAAGAAGAAAGGTAAATTAATTAATTTTTTTCATGTAATGGCTAATAATATATCAATTAACTAAATCATTATGATTTAATGTAATGACTACTTTCATTTTAAAGATGAGAAAATTAAAGATTGGTGAGGTGAAGTTGTCTAAAGTCACACAGAATTGGGCAGATCCAAGATTTCAATCTTGATATTATGACTTCAGAGGACTCATTCTCAACCACTGTACAACCCCCCTACACTGTATCAAATTACGATTCATAAAAGAAAACGGACAATACTATCACATCTTGTGCATTAAAAAAGTTCACCCTGCAACAGAACTCCTCCCACTTTTACAACATTTAGATGGCTACCTAGCCTCTGTGGTGACATGCACTGGTGTCTGGGCATGCACCTGGAGGCGAGGGCAATGGGCTTCTCATTTTTCCTTAGCCCAACAGTGGCTCCTTTGGTTCCAACCACCAACACATTCCCTGGCTCTGTACCAGTGAGCTTTGTCTGGGTTCTGCATGACAGAGAGAACAGGTCATGTGTGTGTGGGGGCATCTTTAATGAGGACGCTTTCATAAAACAGGAGAAGGTCTGCTGGTTGTTGAACAAGGAAGAGCTTTCACTGTACTATCTTATATACATGCTTTTACCACAAACCTACTTTACAATTTTAAATAAATGCCTATAGACATTTCCTTTGTCAAAAATAGAAGAAACAGAAAAAATGATGAAACTAAAAAAAAATAAAATGTAACTAATGAAGAGCAGTAGCTTAGATCTGAGGCACATACAAAAGTTTTTTAAAAAAAAGCAACTCTAAGTTATGGTTCCCATAGTAACTGCAGCACAGTTGGATTTCACTTTTATGTTAAGTAAGTTTAACTTGAGTGGGAATGCAAAATACTTCTTCTGAGCCAAAAAGAGAATTATGGAGAACACAGAAGCCACTGTCCGATTATTCTGGTTTTCTCATATGCCAAATATTAGCCCTAATATGCGTTAATATTTTCACATCAGTAGTATGTGTTCATTTCTATTGATTTTAAACTCTTTATTCAGTGTATAAAATATGATTACTTAAAATGAGAAAAAATTCTCATTAAAATCTGTTAAACCAGAAAGCATGACTTTATAATTTAGAAATATAGAAACACAGTTTGGCTTGTAATTATGAGAATATTTGCTGAAAGTACAAATTATGAGAATTCAATCTGATTACACTCACTATCAAGTGCTTTAAAGCTGACATTTTCAATTGCTGTTGATGGAATCTGAAACTATGAAAATAAACACTTTTATTTTGGTACTTAAAAGACAGTATCCACATCTTTTAGATAGATTATACACATAAGTTTTCAAGGCATTTGGAGTTTGCACATCATTCTCTAGTTCAATAAGATTTTTAAAAGGCAGAAAAGGTACTTACTCCTGTTATGTAACGAGGTCTATATTGAATAGTTCCAAACAAACCAAGAATGACGATAATAATATGTACAAAATTTGCCAGGATAGGTGCCCACTGATATCCAAGGAAGTCAAATATTTGCCTCTCCAGCACACAAACCTGGAATAGCAAAACAGGATGGATAGATCAGCTTGTGAGAAACAGCAGAGTGGTGAGAGGTAAAAAGGATAAAATTATTAATAACATAATTAGCAATCATAACTCTGTTACCAATCCGGCATTTTTCTTCAACTGCCAGTGAGAATGACATTTTCAGGTTTTTTTCAAAGGAACACTATGGAAGCTGTGGATCTATAGACACCTACAAGCCTTTCAGGGATAAGTTTGTGGAGGAATCAAGCAGTATTCATAAGATGACATCTTTGCAGTCACAGGATAAATTATATTGTCACGTGCACTGTCAAACATTTGAAGTCATCAACCAGTAAGTCAGGGAAGTCCACATAAAGAGTTTGTTGCTAGATCTGTTCAAACGTCATTATATAAGTTGAGAATAGAACAAAGGAAGTTTGATGTGGAGGAAAAATAAATCTTTAGCAAGACTTGTAGCAAGAACTCTTTAGCAAGACAAAGATTTCTGGACGTGGATCTGCCACTTAGTAGCTGCAGTGGCCTACATAAGTCATCTCCCTTCTCTGGGTGCCTGGTCCTCATCTGTAAAATGAAGGACTTTGATGTGGTGTGTAGGGTCCTTCTAGTCCTGATAGTGTGTTATAGATCAAATATGATGTTTTGTCATATCTGGTTACCAGGTAAAAGAAGGGCGCTAAAAGAAAATTAGAACAATGAAAACAAAACAAAATCAAGCATCCCTATTATAAAAGCAAGAAACTTAAGTCTATTTAAATTATACTCCTTTCATCTGTGCTCACGGCTATAACTAAGACATATAAAAATCTAAGCAGTGAGAGGAGAACAACAAAACCAACCAACTAACCAACAATAACAACGAACCGAGATTAGTCGGTAGTCAGGAAGTACCATTTTACATCCCCAAGTGAGATCTGGGGAGCTAGCAAGCATCTCATCAGATCCAACAAAGTGAAGCGGAATGTTGGCTTTATTCTTCCTGCCTGCCTTCGGGGGGGTGATAACAAACTCTCTGTTCAGAGAAAAACATTGTAAAAGGACTTGATGCTGCATACCAAGATTCAATATTTTATTCAGCTAGGTTTTCAAGGAAAATGATGATTTAAAAATCCCTAAGTTCCTAACATCACTATGCTTTAATGATATTTCTTGTCAGAAGGAAATACTGACTCTCAAAACAGGCAACGTGCTTTTAAATTAAATATCTGTAGCTCAGTTTGAAGACATCTTGAATGATCATTATTCCCACTGCAGTTCTTTAGCTGAGTAGCACGTTTTCCCATCAGGCATTGAAAGAGAAAATAAATTCATGACACCTGTATTTTCTGAGGCACACTGGGCACCATGCAATGGTTGTAGCAGTCACAGTCCAACTTAGTCAAATCTTAATTCTCACTGCATCTTCGCCGTAATTAAAAAAACAGAAGAATCTTGATTTGTTATACCCTATGCTAAAGCCATGATATTCATCAGAGTCTCAATAGTGGATAGTGGAATGCAATATTCTTACTCCTTAATAAACACAGACCACCATAGGACCTGAATATCACTTAAGCCTTATAAACCTGAATTATCTCCTGATGAGCCATTCCTTCAACTTTCTCATATAGTTAACGTTTTGTAGAAATGAGACCCATTTGTTACATTAGGCAGTATTACATATGCCAAGTTAGAATCTGTGAATGGTACCAAAAACTAAGTAGTTCGGAGAACATGATTGCTAATTTTCTATATAAAAGTTTATTTCAACATAGAACCCTCTCCTCCATATCTTATGAACAAATAGTAAATATGAATGTAAACCAACAGCAAGAAACATCTAAACTCTATAAATATGGAGCATCATAACTGTGGGGACACAGCAGGGCAAAAGTATAGAGGATGAAACACATCAGTCTAACAGTGGGAACTATCTCAATAAATGCACCAGTTATGAAAGAAAATAGCAATCCTATTGTTAATCATAAAAAATATAGAGATGATAATATACTAAGTCTGCAAAACTGAAGTGAAATTATGTCAACATTTATTGGGTTCTTGTTATGGCAGAAGCAAAAGTTTATGTAGACTGAACAAGCTAATCTGTAATTCTTTGCATATAATATTTCTGCCTATTTCCCCTTTTTGATTAGTCCTATTAGGGATCATAAGTAGCATTATCATAAGTTCTGTAATTTAGAAATAGGCCTGAAAAATGCAAGATTTTCTGAAAAGTTCAGTGAGTGTAAAGGTTTTAATATGTGTAGGAGTAGCTGCAGTCTTTCCTATGAATTCATTCCAATAGGAAGACTATTAACTATGAGGGGCCTGTATAGTGGGTCTAGGGGTGCAGGGATGGAGAGAACACATATTTGTTAGAACACCTACTGTATGCTGGGGCTTCATGCTTTTCTCCAGGCATGTATTATCACATTGATTCTACACAAAACCAAGGGAGGTAAATAGGATTGTCCCATTTTGCAGATTAAGGAATCTAAGCTGTGGTGTGCTCAGTGATTATCTTGAAGTTACAGAAGAGGTAAGTAGTAAAAGATGAATTTAGGCTTCTGTGCCTGGCCCCTTTGCTATGCTCCTACCTTTTCTATTTACTCCACACTTAGTCCCAAAACATATAGATTTTGTTTTCATTGGTTATATTGTAGAGACCATGCTGGTTATATAATATATGCTACTTACTTCATAGAATCTCTCTGATCATACTTGTCAGTTCATGACATTATATCATCATTGGTTAAGGCAAAGCTCCTAAAGTTTAGTTTAGTTTTTCCTTCTTTGAACCCATCTCAGCGTTAATCTGATTTTGCCCATGGGGCCCTCTTTAATGTATTTACTTTTGGTCCTTGTAATCATCTGACATATAAACGTATGTATTTGGCCTAGCAAAATATATACTGCTGTTTATGCTCTTTCACACTTGTCTATTTGCCTGTATAGAAATGTTGGTTCCTTTTGTTTGGCTTGCACAGATCACATCATTATTAACGCATAATTTGGTTGCTTTCAATTCTTTGCTACCACAAAGAATTTTCTTCCTTTCCATTACTATCTTTATGAAGTTTTTATTTGTAACATCAATAGTGACTAATCTTTATCAGTTACTATTTCTGCATCTATTGAGATAATTACATTTTTTTTTCTTTTACACAATGAATGTGATGGATTAGATTGCGTATTCAATCAATATCCTTTTGTCATTATCCTTTTATACCTGGCAAAATCCCTACTTGGGATGGCAATATTATTTTTAGCACGTTTTAAGTTTGCATTAAACTTAACTTACAAAATTTAAGCAAAATAAAATTTTGGGGAGTTTTGTATCTATAAACTGACCTACAGTTCAATTTCTTTTTCTCTCCTTTTCTGAAACTGTCATAAAGTTTACACTGGCCTCAAACCATAAGTAAGACACAAATTTTATTTAAAATTCTTTTTTTTTTGGTGTTGCTTTGAGACGGAATCTCGCTCTGTCGTCAGGCTGGAGTGTAGTGGCGCAATCTCTGCTCACTGCAAGCTCTGCCTCCTGGGCTCACGCCATTCTCCTGCCTCAGCCTCCTGAGTAGCTGGGACTACAGGCACCCACCACCACACCTGGCTAATTTTTTGTGTTTTTAGTAGAGAAGAGGTTTCACCGTGTTAGCCAGGATTGTCTCGATCTCCTGACCTTGTGATCCACCTGCCTCGGCCTCCCAGGGAGCTGAGATTATAGGCATGAGCCAGCACATCCAGCCAAAACTCTTAATAAATGTAGAGAAAAACCATCCAATCACATTAACTTTCCCCAAAGGCAATCTGCGTGAATATTGGGAACTACTGCTAACTGCATAGCTGTTCAGTAAAATACTGTATGTAGATGCAGCATATAGGCATATATCTGTCCCATGTATGTGTAAATTTTTTTCAAATTATTTTAATTTACATAAATGGATTGCAACGTAGTTGTGTGTTTTCACCTTGTGTTTCTCACTTAGTGATGTGTCATGAGATTTTTCCACATTAGCACATCCTGCATTAATAGATCTACCTCATTATATCCTTATTAAGGCATTGCATTTTAATAAATCTTCAATTCACTTCCAGTTTTTGGCTATAACATTCATAAGTGCACTACAGAACCTTATGTATGTGTGTTAACATATCCATAGGACAAATTCCCCAAGATAGAAATGTTGGATCAATTCTGGTTGCTAAATCCTAAATATTATACAATAGTTGTTATTAATTCTTCTTTGTGCCATATATATATTTGTTTTCCAGCTCACATAATAGCATATATATATATATATATATATATATATATATGAGCTATGTATATGTGTGTTTGTGTGTATGTGTGTGTGTGTGTATATATATGTATATAAGCTGTTATATGAGCTGGAAAACATGAAGATTACCCTTTTCGTTGCACCATAGCAAATGTTAATTTTAATAGTAATTGTTAATATAGTAGAGTATGCTTAAGCTCAAAAAAGTTTTCAAAACCTTTGTGGTAAATGCTATTAAGGATAAATTATCTTACTTTCCATGACAATAAATGTTCATCAGAAGCATCTGTAAAATGTCTTTAAGATAAATTTATTGACTTTTCACTCCATACTCCTCAATTTGTACATGAGAAAACTGGGTCTAATTAAGTTAATACTTTGTTAAACTAAGCTTTACCTCTTCATATGAGAGGATTTGGTCTGAAACAGGTTTGCTTCAAATGTTTGCAAGGCAAAAGGGAAGCCTTTGTACTGGTTAGGCATCTACTGCTATTCAACTCTAATAACAAGAAAATGACATGTACTTGAACATATTTTTTAAAAGGCCAAAATGATATTTTTCCAGGTAGTTTTCCTCAAATAGTAAGACCTGCAACTGATCTCCTTGAGAAATTGCATTTTGTTCATAAATAGTATTTCTTAATCAATTTTTCTTCCAAATATTACTGTAATATTATTTTTATGTCCTTAAAACTTAACCTGATATTGAAACAAAATATAAAATAAAACTTACATGCAGATTTTGAGAGAAGAAATGGGCTTTTGAAACTATGATGATGAAACAGAGTTTTTTTTTTTTTAAGATGTGTTATTAAAGGCTGTAAACAACCAAATTATGTTTCTAGTGCTAAATTATACATGGAAAATAAACTGATCTGTGGGTACCCCTGTTCTCCTCTCTGTACCTCCTTCCCCATAAGTGTCTCCAGGTCCCTTCAAGAATCTGCGCTTTCAGATTGTCTCAACTCTCAAGTTTTTGAAGAAAGAGAGAAGACAGACTCAGATTTCAGTGTTAGGCTAACCAGAGTGCTCCCCTCCAAAGTCTATTTGCATTGACGAAGTGTACTTCAGGGAAGTAACAAACTTGTCAAAAGTTAATACAATTTCAGGAATCAACAAAGAAATGATTTTCATTTCGGTTGTTTGCAGGGGAATATAACTTACCTAACAATTAAAATTAGCCTGTTATAGCATCATACACAGACACACACACACACACACACACACACACACACACACGACACACAGACACATACTACTAGGGACAATCCAAGATGGAAATTGAAAGGGGCATAACAGTTTCTAGGTTGAGCCCAAAGTCTTATTTCATCTGTAGGTACCACTAAAGTTTAGATAAACTTTCAGTGTACTCTACAGAATGACCATGTGTTGGTCATACTTTTGTCAATAAAAGTTGCTGCTAACATTTGTTTGTTTGTTTTTACATTCCAGTCAAGTATGGCTAATTGCTAGTTTCCAGTAGCATCCACTCTTTGTTTCCTGCCCCACAGAGATCTTAAAACAACATGAAATGAGATGTAGAAAGTTTGAGTAATACATCCTTGATTCATATAAAATTTTGCTCCTTCAGCAGGAAAACCTTGCCCTGTGATTTTGCCTTGGATTCAGGTTTCCCCTGTGCCCAACTCCCCAGTACAGTATTTATGTTTCCTTGTTGTCTGCTCCCTTTGGTAAAGCTGCTAATTTTGCATTAACCTTGTGTCTAGGTTTATTCTGCCCTTTGCTGGATCTTGCCACACTAGAGCTCATCTCCATTCCCATTGCTTAATTCCTTTGTAGTCCTAAGTAAACTATAGTCTTGAGCATGCTCTGGGACTGTCAGAGTCAGAAAGGATGCCCATGTTGGTTTCTCTAATTTTAAGCCAATGACCAAGAAAGCTGTAAAGACTTTAGAGATATTCTAGGTCTTTATAATATTGTCGAGCTGCTGTGTTCTTTATAATATTGCCGAAAATATCACAATATCACAAAGGAAAACTCTACAAATATGATTGATAATGTTCTCCCTTTAAGATTCTCTGTGTTGTTCATAGTGGACAAGATCAATGAGAACACATGTGCTGGCTTTTAAACATTATGTGCAGGAGATATACTAGGTATAATTTGGTTTTATCTTACCAAGAGATCGGATTCACATATAAAATGAAGAGGATAAACTTGAAGTTGAGTCTGCAATGATTATACATGTAAAATAGGGGCAAAGATAAAAGACAAACCACAGAGCTTTACTTAAAGAGTTTTAGTTACATTTGAATAACTGAAGTTTCTCAAATGCATGTGTATATAAGGGTACATACTTGTTAGGACGGTGTGTGTGTGTGTGTGTGTGTGTGTGTGTGTGTGTGTGTGTGTGTGTTCACCAAGGGGAAGAAAATAAAATTGTAAGGTATTACTAAAAATAATAATTTACCCCAATTCATTAGAACCAAGAAGTGTCTGCCTTTTTCCACATAATTGTTTTGCTTAAAAAAAAAAAGAAAACAAAAAACAAACAAAAAAAATTAAGGAAATAAATCATCACCGCCACCACAGCAAAACAGCACCAAAAAGAGATTTGGCCGTAATTGCTCTAAAGACACTAGAAGTCAGCATATCATGGTGGTTCAGACTTCAAGTTTTAGAATTAGAAAATCATATTTGAATTCTAACCACTATGTGACCACAGGCGGACCACTAATCTCTACGAATCTCAGTTTCTTCATCTACAAAATGGGGATGTTGTCATACATAAGTCCTAAGATTTTCATGAAGATTAGAGTGATGATGTACATAGAATAGTTATTAAGACGCCTGGATTGCATCTTAAAATTGATTCTATTATTAATTTATATTTCAATACGAATGTGAAATCATGTTTTAGTGCATTATCATTCTATATTTGTATTCTGCCAGACTATTTCAGTTAGAGATGTTCAAATGTTTCTTATTCTATTGGCCACAAATGCAAATAATACCATGACAAATACTCCTGAATAATCTCAAGTGTTTGGAGAGGGTCTTTCTTGATAATGTTTTCCTGCCTGATTTAACACCCCATATATTAAATCTGTTGTAGTACTATGGTAAAAGAAGAGGCTTCAAACATTATCATTCCTCTGTTTCCACCTTCTCTCTTTCCACCTTTCACATGTGACAAAAATCAATGTTTAAGAACTGTCTCCGCATAGTTAATCACAATAAAGCTTTTCAAGAAAATACTGGAGAAGATTTGTCATAAGTTCAAAGAAACCGAATAGAGACAAGAAGTACATTTTCTCATAATTTGTATTACTGAAATATCATACATGGCATTTCTTAATATACCTTTTGAAACACAGAGTCACATTTTCTGAGGTTAAATCAATAAGTTTATGTAAAGACCCCCATAGAAGTCAAATAGTTAATTTTAAGACTTTCCTACTATTTTGTATAATAATCCCATTTATGTATAATTCTAAATATGCCATCTAATACTCTAGTTGTGATAACAGAATCATTTATTATTTCTCACAGCTGTTCATTCTGCATAGCAATTTATAACCATTTCATAGTTAATACTGATGCTATCAAAAGACAAGTTGATGACTAGCATATTATATGAGGTTAAAAAAACAGAAAATTCTTCTCAGAAGTAACAAAAAGTTAACCCTAGAGCACACAAATATTGTTTTGTTTTTGTTTAATTGAGCTTAACAAGTCATGTGAATTCCTGACCCTTGTTCTGTGTGTCCACATGTCAAATTTTATAAATGTGTATGTGAGTGTGCGTATATGCCCAATCACAAAGTGTTACTGGATTTTCAGGAATAGAGTTTTTTAGTGTTTCGGTTTTTTTAGTGTTTAGATTTTTAGCTTAATTTTTTTTATCATAAGACAAATCTCTCACCTTTTTTGAATAATGTGTCCACATTCTGTGATAATAATTATTAAAATATATTGGGTAGTTATTATATTCCATACACTACAATAGATAGTTTAATATGTTTTTTAAGTTAATGCTTACTTTTAAATCATGCATTTACAAGAATTATCTACCATTATCTTTATTGCACACATGAGGGAATCACATTGATGATGAGAGAGAATACATAACATGTCCAAGATCATAAATGCAGAGCTGTTATTTTAACTTCCATGGCTGTGATTTCAACCACATATCATTAGCAACTAAACACAGGACAATCTTATGGTATTGTTTTCACAATTTTTAGGGCTTCTGCTTTACTACCAAATACTTTGCTAATTCAATAAGCCAGTAAACATTAGAGGCTATTTGTTCTTGGGATGAAGTAAAAGTTCAAAAAGACACACTAATAACTATTTTTATACATAACTCCATGGTTTGTAAATTCCTGTAATCACTATGATGACCTTATAAAATAAGCATGAGTATTACTGTTACTCTATTACTACAAATTATGCAATTCACAGTACAGACTAGTTCACAGAACAGAACATTCCTGATAAAAACATGAACTGAAAGTTTCTACTATCAATGCAGTATTAATAGAATAGTAATACTGCAGGGGCACAAAAATGACATTTATCTGGAGTTGTACAATAAAATAATTTTATACCTTTGTAGCCCGATTCTCATTTATTAAGTTTAAAGTCTCCCTATACTCAAGTGAAATGAACTGAAAAGATCACAGTATAGGTCTTCCTGGTAGATGGATCACTGTTTTGATTTCTCCACAGAGCCTGTAATTTTGCTCAGTGGAAATCTAACTTCTCGGAAGAACCAGAACATATCAAAATGACAGCTGTTCTAGGTAGTTTTCATGACTCACTCAAAGTACATGACAGGTAACAGTTGGAAAATATAATGCATCCATTTAACTTTGAATTTCCAATATCTTCATTAAAGAGTCTCAACTGATACAAGGTCAACCTAATACACAAATTGGTTACTTATTCATAACACAGAAAAAAACACTTAATGTTTGGAAGACAAATGGCCATGGGCTTTTAAGTCACACGTTCTACAAGCAATTATAGAGTATTACAGGTATTGAGCAATGTGATACACCGTTTTAGTTACTAATGAGGTGTGGAAACCCAAATCAATGATGAGATGAATCAGACATGTTCATGTCATCTGACAGAATTAGTTTTATACTATGATATATGCTAATATCTGAAATGGTGTATTAGTCCATTTTCACACTGCTATAAAGATACTACCTGAGACTGGGTAATTTATAAAGAATGGAGGTTTAATTAACTCACAATTCTGCATGGCTGGGAAAATGTATGGCCTCAGGAAACTTACAATCATGGTAGAAAGTAAAGGAGAAGCAAAGCATGTCTTAAATGACAGCAGGAGAGAGACATCAGGAAAAACTACCACTTATAAAACCATCAGGTCTTGTGAGAACTCACTAACTATCATGAGAACAGCATGGGGAAACTGCCCCAGGATCCAACCACCCCCACCAAGTCCCTCCCTCCACACACAGAGATTACAATTCGAGATGAGATCTGGGTGGTGACACAAAGTCGAAACATATCATTCTGCCTCTTCCAAATCTCATGTCCCTTTCACATTTCAAAACAGATCATGACTTCCCAACAGTCCCCCAAAGTCTTAACTCATTTCAGCATTAACCCAAAAGTCCAAGTCCAAAGTCTCATCTGAGACAAGGCAATTTCCTTCCACTTATGAGCCTGTAAAATCAAAACAAGTTAGTTATTTCCAAGATACAATGGGGGAACAGGCATTGCGTAAATGTTTCTATTCCAAATACAAGAAATGTGCCAAAACAAAGTAGCCACAGGCCCTATGAAATTTCAAAACCCAGCAGGGCTGTAATTAAATCTTAAAGTTCTGAAATGATATTTTTTGACTCCATGCCTCACATCCAGGGCACACTGATGCAAGAGGTGGGCTCCCAAGGCCTTGGGAGGCTCTACCCCCGTGCTCTGCAGGATACAGCCACCACAGCTGCTTTCACAAGCTGGCATTGAGTGCCGTGGCTTTTCCAGGTGTGTGGTGCAAGACATTGATGGATCTACCATGTGGGGTCCGGAGAACAGTAGCCCTCTTATCACGGCTCCACCAGGCAGTGGGCCAGTGGGGACTCTGTGTTGGGACTCAAACTTCACATTTCCCTTCTGCACTGCCCTAGCAGAAGTTCTCCATGATGGCTCCATCTCTGCAGCACATCTGTGCATGGATATCCAGGCATTTCTATACATTCTCTGAAATCAAGGCACAGTTTCTCAAAGCTCAACTCTTATCTTCCGAGTACCCACATGCTCAACTCCATGTGGAAGCCACCAAAGCTTAGGATTTGAACACTATGAAACAAAGGCCCAATCTGCACCTTGGTCCCTTTTAGCAGTGGCTGGAGCTGGATGAGCTGGGACACAGGACACCAAGTCCTGAGGCTGCACAGAGCAGCAGAGCCCTGGGACCAGCCCATGAATACAGTTTTTCCTCCTAGGCCTCTGGGCTTGTGATGGGAGGGGCTGCATGAAGATCTCTGACACGGCCTGGAGATATTTTCCCCATTGTCTTAGTGATTAACATTTGGCTCCTTGTTACTTATGCAAATTTCTGAATTGTTCCCCAGAAAATGGGTTTTTCTTTTCTACTGCATTATCAGGCTGCAGATTTTCTGAATTTTTATGCTCTGCTTGCCTTTTAAATGTAAGTTCCAATTCCAACCTGTCTCTTTGTGAGTGCATATAACTGAATGCTTGAACAGCACCCAAGTCACATCGTGAATGCTTCACTGCTAGAAATTTCATCCGCCAGATACCCTAAATCATCTCTGTCAAGTTCAAAGTTCCATAGATCTCTAGGGCAGGGGAAAAATGCTGCCAATCTCTTTGCTAAAATATAGCATGAGTGACCAATAAGTTCCTCATCTCTATCCGAGACTGCCTCAGCCTGGACTTCATTGTCCATATCACTATCAGCATTTTGGTCAAAACCATTCAACAAGTCTCTAAGAAGTTTCAAATTTCTCCACATCTTCCTGTCTTCTTACAAGACCTCCAAACTATTCCAACCTCTGTCTGTTACCCAGTTCCACATTTTCAGGCTATCTTTATAGCAGCTTCCTATCCTGCTGGTACCAATTCACTTTATTAGCCCATTTTCACACTGCTACAAAGATACCACCTGAGACTGGGTAATTTGTAAAGAAATGAGGTTTAATTGATTCACAGTTCCATATTGCTGGTGACGCCCCAGGAAAATTACAATCATGGCAGAAGGAAACTTACAATCATGGCAGAAGGGGAAGAAGAAGCAAGGTATCTTTTACATGGGGGCAGGAGAGAGAGAGAAAGAAAAAACCGCCACTTACAAATCCGTCAGATCTGTGAGAACTCACTCACTATCATGAGAAAAACATGGGGGAAGCCACTCCCAGGATCCAATCATCCCTGACATCCCAACAGGTCCCTCCCTCAACACACGGGGATTACAATTTAAGATGAGATTTGGGTGGGGACACAAAGCCAAATGGATTTTAGGGCAGAAATTTTCAAAACACCCAAGAAGGCCCAGGTGTAGTTGTTCAAAGGATAGTCTTTCCATGGATCTATATGTTCCAATCTATTCCCATATTTCTTACTGTTTATTTAGCAAGTATACATAAACACAAACATCAATATGTGGCTAACTTTATCAATACATGGAAAAGCAGATGAGGGATGGGTTTCCTACATATTAGCAGAAACTTTAGAAATTGGGTAGAATAAGTTGCTAGGTTTATCATCAGCAGCATCCATTTGTTCAGTACTGATTTTGTATTCATTGAGAGCTCAGTAAAAGCCAAATAAAAATAGCTTACAATGCTCTTATTTTCATGTATCATATGGTATTTCTTTCTCATAGCAAATGACTTTCTCTAGAAAAAACTCGATTGCTATTTTTTAACAGCACAATCATATTAAACATATTAAAGCTGCCATCTGGAGAATTTGAAATTTGTCAACTACGTAAAATACAGATTTTTTTTTTTTTCTGAAAAGCTGATAAAGAGTCCAAAAATATGCCTCATATATCATTATCAGAGAAACAATATATAGACAGCTTTCTGTTTGGGTCTTGGTAAATATTTTGTGTTTCACTTACATTTTATTTTATGAATTCAAAACAAGGGAAAATGGCCCTCCAATAGTCCTGCCCTCCCCTTTTTAGCTGCCCTTCACCCATTTGAGGCGGTGAGTTAACAATGTCATTACCATCATCAGCTGTTTCCTGTCAAGCAAGTACTATATTTAATAGGATTGCAGGTGGAAGCGTGTCGGCTGTTGTCATCAGGAGAAGGAGATGTCACAGTGACCTTCATGCTGGTGTCTCCTCTGTCTCCCTTCCCTCCCATCTGCTCTTTCCTTCCTCAAGTGAAAGGATAAACAGAGGTTTCAGGACAGCATCTCTTTGGCTAGAGGAAGGCAGCTATATGGAGACTGTCAGTCAAACCTCTCAAACTCTAGGTGACGTCTCTTTCGTAAAATTCAATTTCATAAGGATAGGAGATGAAATGACAGCCTCACTTACTCTGACTGCTAAAGGCCAATCAAGAGATGAAATGAAAGCAGAACTGTTATTGAGATCACTACTATGTACTGGCAGTCACTGTGGGAGTGAGTATCTCAGAAACTGCAACTAGAGGCTGGGTGTGGTGGCTCACGCCTACAATTCCAGTACTTTAGGAGGCCGAGGCGGTTGGATCACCTGAGGTCAGGGGCTCGAGATCAGCCTGGCCAACATGGTGAAACCTTGTCTCTACTAAAAATATAAAAATTAGCCAAGTGTGGTGGCAGGGGCCTGTAATCCAAGCTACTCAGGAGGCTGAGGCAGAAGAATCGCTTGAACTTGGGAGGCAGAGGTTTCAGTGAGCCAAGTTTGCACCATTGCACTACAGCCTAGGTGACAAGAGTGAAACTACGTCTCAAAAAAAAAAAA